>NC_090653.1:177175633-177417537 GCF_040937935.1 Hyperolius riggenbachi | reverse complement strand
AAAAATGGGCGTGGTCATGACCGGATGAGGGCGGAGCTAACTGTAATTAAAGTATTAGCTAGTATAGTTGCCCCAGTATAGCTAGTAGTTTCCCCCAGTATAGCTAGTATAGTTGCCCCCAGTATAGCTAGTATAGTTGCCCCCAGTATAGCTGGTATAGTTTGCCCCAGTATAGCTGGTATAGTTGCCCCCAGTATAGCTAGTATAGCTGCCCCCCAGTATAGCTAGTTTAGTTGCCCCCAGTATAGCTGCCCTCAGTATAGCTGTATAGTTGCCCCAGTATAGCTGGTATAGTTGCCCCCAGTATAGCTGGTATAGTTGCCCCCAGTTATAGCTGGTATAGTTGCCCCCAGTATAGCTGGTATTGTTGCCCCCAGTATAGCTGGTATAGTTGCCCCCAGTATAGCTGGTATAGTTGCCCCCAGTATAGCTGGTATAGTTGCCCCCAGTATAGCTAGTTTAGCTGCCCCCAATATAGCTAGTATAGCTGCCCCCAGTATAGTTTGCCCCCAGTATAGCTAGTTTAGTTGCCCCCAGTATAGCTAGTTTAGTTGCCCCCAGTATAGCTAGTATAGCTACCCCCAGTATAGCTAGTTTAGTTGCCCCCAGTATAGCTATTTAGTTGCCCCAGTATAGCTGGTATAGTTGCCCCCAGTATAGCTAGTATAGCTGCCCCCCAGTATAGCTAGTTTAGTTGCCCCAGTATAGCTAGTTTAGCTGCCCCCAGTATAGCTGCCCCCAGTATAGCTGCCCTCAGTATAGCTGGTATAGTTGCCCCCAGTATAGCTGGTATAGTTGCCCCCAGTATAGCTGGTATAGTTGCCCCCAGTATAGCTGGTATAGTTGCCCCTAGTATAGCTGCCCCCCAGTATAGCTAGTTTAGTTGCCCCTAGTATAGCTGCCCCCAATATAGCTAGTATAGCTGCCCCCAGTATAGTTGCCCCCAGTATAGCTAGTTTAGTTGCCCCCAGTATAGCTAGTATAGCTACCCCCAGTATAGCTAGTTTAGTTGCCCCCAGTATAGCTATTTTAGTTGCCCCCAGTATAGCTAGTATAGTTGCCCCCAGTATAGCTAGTATAGCTGCCCCCAGTATAGCTAGTATAGCTGCCCCCAGTATAGCTAGTTTAGTTGCCCCCAGTGTAGGTAGTTTAGTTGCCCCCAGTGTTGGTAGTTTAGTTGCCCCCAGTGTAGGTAGTTTAGTTGCCCCCAGTATAGCTAGTACAGTTGCCCCCAGTATAAATGTCCCAGGAGGGGGACGCAGCGCTAGAAGGAGGGGCAGTGGGGGCAGCGGTGGGGAGGGGGGAAATATCCCCCCCCCCCCCTCCCTCACCTGGGGCCCCTCCTTCTGCCTCTCTCCCTCTCCATTTAGCGGTGGCAAGTGCGGGCTCGGCGGCGGGGAGACATGCGCAGAATTACTCACCACTTCCACGTTCCAAGCGCTGGCAGCGCCTTCAATGCCGCCCACTGTGCTTCCGCTAATCAGGAAGCACAGTGGGCGGCTTTGAAGGCGGAGATCTGTGACGACATGACGCTTGGAACGCGGAAGTGGTGAGTAATTCTGCGCATGTCTCCCCGCCGCCGAGCCCGCACTTGCCACCGCTAAATGGAGGGGGAGAGAGGCAGAAGGAGGGGTCCCAGGTGAGGGAGGGGGGGATATTTCCCCCCTCCCAACCGCTGCCCCACTGCTCCTCCTTCTAGCGCTGCTTCCCCCTCCTGCTCTGCTGCTGTGGGAGGTTGTGGCGACACCCCCCCCTGGCTGTCTGTCACCCGGTGCGCCACGCCCCCCTGCGCCCTACAATAGGAACGCCACTGGTGAGATCCAAACTCTCTTGTACTCAAAACCCATAGGGAAGCCTAAATAACTTAGGCAGCACAACCCCTCACCCCCCCCCCCCCCCCCCAAAAAAAAAACTTTTTAACAGTTAAATACTGCTGTCAAGAAAGCTTTACAAATCAATATCATATAGGCTCATCATTGACCTTTATTTTATCAATTTACTAACAGTATCAAGAGAAAGAGAAACCGCAAGACAATCAGGCATCAATACAAAAAAAAATCCTCAATATCCTTGATCCATCAGCGAACTCATTTTTTTATTCTTTTAGGAATTCCCAATATTCAGTGTTCCCTTCTCAGGAGGCTTGTGTAAACGTGCATTATGCTTCTGCCACTTATCCTGTGGCGAAAAGGAAATGGAAGATCCCCCCCCCAGATCTCCAATCCTCAAAGTCAACCAGAGGAATTTCCAGTGTTTCACAAAACTTTTTAAAATTATCCTTAGACCTTCCGTGCAGTCTTGCATTTAAACTAAATGGGAATCCCAATTTGTAAATAGCACCCGCCTTTTTAAGCTCTTCTAGCAAAGGCCTCACTGCCCTCCAAATTACCTAAGTTCTCCAAGACAAATCGGGGAACAGGTGAATCACATTTCTGTCCACATCTAATGGACCTTTGTCTCTAGCCTTGTGCATTATTTCCTCTTTGTCTGAAAATCTTAACAATCTGCAGATCACATCACTTGGTTTGTTAAGGTGCATACACACTTCTGATTTTATGCCCGATTGTCATTCAAACCGGACGTTTGAACGACTTGACAGTCAAACAAAAAGTCGTTCAGACGCCTTGTACACACAGACCACAAAACGTTTGAAATGCTAATTCCAGTTACTTTACATGTCGTTTGATCAATGGGCTTTACTTTATAGAACAATGGACTAGATCAATTGACTGATCAAACGACTTGTTGTTTGAAAGTCTTTTAGTGTGAAACTAATAGACTTTCAAGCAACAAGTCGTTTGTACCCATGTATGGATGTTTGAACGACAGTTAGTCCACGAATCCGCCAAGCGGATCAGTCAAAACTGCTGCTATCAGTCTATCGTTCATACAAACGCCAAACTGTCGTTCAGAAATATCAGACGTGTGTGTGTACCTTTAGGATCGCTACTTTTTTTGCCCCAGAGATCTGTGCACTCTTTCAATCTCTGTAGGTCTATCTGTTTGCAAAAGGATATTTTTTTTTTTCATCAAGCAAAGGTTTATTGAAAGGTCGAAAAGCAGGATAATTTGACAGGTAAACAGATCCAAGTGAGAATGAACATGGAGCATAAGATACTTAAGTTATGACAGTGGAGTAGATATTCTATATACATTAGGTATCAAAAAATTGCAGTAATAAGGAGAAAAATATGTTGATAACAGCTCGGTATGTAGTTAGAGAGAAGTAATGGGTGGATAAAAGGTTAAAATGTGGATGTTCAACATTCCCAAATCTTGGAGTATTTATTGGGACAGTTTCTGTGTTGGTATATTAACTTCTTATATGGTAATGACCGGTTAACTTTGGTTTTCCAGTCTTCGACTGTGGGGCACAGGTGTGTCAGCCATCTATAAGCGATACATTGTTTAGCAACAAACAGCGATTCAATAATCAGAATTTTGACAAATTTAGGAGTGTCTTCATCTAGGATATTTAGGATACATGTTTTAATGTCGATGGGAGATGGGTGATCACATCATGTAGGAAAGCAATCACTTTTTTCCATAAATCTATGAGGGGGGGGGGGGGGGGGCATTGCCAAAGGAGATGGATGAATCCAGGGTTGAATTGGTGGCATTTAGGGCAGTGATTGGGGGTTGAGGTGGAGTACTTACCGTGTTTCCCCTAAAGTTAGACCTACCCTGAAAGTAAGGCCTCCCTTATATTTCAAACGTGCTTGAAATATAAGCCCTACTCCGAACTTAGACCTAGCTGGGGGGACGCTTTGTGTATGGGGAGGTGTTTGGTCTCTTACCGCACCTCCCTTGTGGCTGCGTCCCCCTCCGTTCCTAGTAATTCCTCCGGTGGCGGCAGCGGCATTGTAATTCATCTGTGAGGGCGCCCTTTGACCCTCACGCAGTACGCTAGTTCGGGCTCTGTGCTGGCGCTCTATACCCTGTCATCATGTGCACCCGGCTGATGCGTCCCAGGCGCACATTGAATCAATGTGCGCCTGGGACGCATCAGCCGGGCGCACATGACAGGGTAGAGAGCGCCAGCGTAGAGCCCGAACTAACTAGCCTACTTGCGTGAGGGTCAAAGGGCGCCCTCACAGATTGATTACAATGTCGCCGCCGCCACCGGAGGAATTACTTGGAATGGAGGGGGACGCGGCCACGAGGGAGGTACGGTAAGAGCCTCCCCATACACATCGCGTCTAGCCCCTCCCACCCCGAAAATGAGCCCTAGCACTAATTTCCACCCCAAAAAGAATATGACAGTGTCTTATATTCGGGGAAAGACGGTAGTTATGCAAGCAGGAATTATGTAAGCTTAGTGAATAATGTAAAGGTATGTTAGACGTTCACAAATGCAGGGAGAGACAAGGCACAAGGAGAACAAACAATCCTCCCAGACCTCATTGTCAACGGGTACACTCAGCTGTGTCCATTTATCCATAGCGCTGTCGGTAATGGGCTCAGATACATATTCTATAAATAAAGAGTATAAGGAGCCAATTTGGCGTGTAGTAGGGCCGTCTTTGATGAGTTCTAGATAAGGAGATGTGCCAATACGTGGTAGTCCTTTGGGGAATTGGGCATGCATGGCGTGTTGAAGTTGTAGGTATTTGAAGAAGGAGGCAGAGATTGCAAATTGTAGTTGTAGAGTGGAGAAAGTGAGTAATGTAGAGTTACGAAGTATTTGACCTAAATATGTAATGCCCTTGTTGAATCAAGTGTTGGTGAGTTTACAGAGTTCGGGAAGGCGTGGGTTGTGCCATAGTGGAGTGAAATGTTCCCAAAGAGGGCATAATCTCGTGCTAGGTGCCAGATTTTTTGGGCCTGTATTAAGATAGTGTTGGTTGGCTGACGTTTGGTGAGTGTACATTTTAGTAGTGCAAAGGGTAGGTTTAAGGAGCAGTTGGTGGAGAAATAACAGAGAACTTCTGGTGTACATAAGGCATTAGTAACAAACCAATGAGAAATGTGTTCTAGTTGGGATGCTAGATAGTATATTTTGAAAGAGGGCAATGCTGTTCCACCTTGATCAATAGGACATTGCAAAATTAAATATTTATAAACTCTGCCACACAATCGAGAGGATAATTGAACGCAATTTCCTGGAAAAAGGATACCGTAATGTATATGGGAGAATTATGCACAATGTAGAGGATTTTAGGGATCAGTACCATTTTAAACAGGTTTATGCGACCCATTACTGACCGGCAGTTTAGTCCAAGTAGATAGTTTGGTCTGAGCCAGAGTGAGTAAGGGGTTGACATTGTCACGAAGATAATCTGTAGGAGAAGTACTGACCTGTACTCCTCCTAGATATTTGAAGTTGGAGGTGATTTTGAGGGGACATGGCAAAGGGAGGGCAGATACTTGTGGATTATCTAAACCTAAAATAACAGATTTGTCCCCATTTAAAGAGAGCGCCGAGTATGTACCCATTTCATTTATTATGTCAAAGGTGGTTTGAAGTGACTTGTGGGGGTCTGCGAGGTATAATATAGCATCGTTAGCATATTGGCTGATTTTCTCCTCTATACCCTTAATTCGTAGCCCTTGGATAGAGGGACATTGTCTTATTTTACAAACTAGTGGCTTAGCTGACAGAGCATAGAGAAGGGGGGATAGTGGGCATCCCTGGCAAGTACCTTGGAAGATAGGGAAGGAAGAGGAAATTCTAGAGTTTGTACAAATTTGGGCAGAAGGGTTTGTATATAGTATAGAGACCCACTTAATAAAGTTGTCGCCAAACCCAAACCTGGCAAAGGTAGCAAAAACGGAGGAAGAAAGCATAGCTCATGGAATTCGTTGAATATGAAAATGATTGTTAAGAAAAATTACAATTGGAGATCAGTGGGAAAATCAAAGGAACAGCGGATGAGTTAGAAGGGCATAAGGAAGATTCAAATTTTGGAAAATATAACGATCTTATTGAGAGAGGTTGAAAAATATAATCTTTACTTGAAAAGGGCAAAACAGGCTAAATTTGAAACATATAGAGTAGAGTGGCACACTGGAACAAAATTCTCCTTTAAGGCGAGAAAGGGTAAAAAACCAAAAGGAGGGGATAGACCAGTTTCTGACGCATCAGCATCAGAGCCGGAAGGCTCGGATGAAGATGAAATAAACAATACTGTGATCACTTTTTTAGACGAGGCAGTACAAATAAAAGGTGTTCTGAAAAACCCTCCAGGAGAGGGGAAGAACACTCAAAAGAGTAGACGTAATACCAAAAGGTCCAAAAAACAAGAACAAGTATAACAGAAAAGGAGGAGAAGACTCAAGGGCGAGAACTGAGTAACAGAACAGTATAGTAAGAGATAGTGGAGAAGGGTTGAGAAACAATATTATCAATTTTACGGATATTAACTTAACAACTCATAAAAGTTTATTGACTAAGGGATTATCATTTTCACCAATGACGAGGGGGAATGAATTCAAAGTCAATAAAGACGTGTCCTTGTTCTTGAGAAAGGTATATCTCCGAAAACAGCATATGTCCAACAGTTCTGAAAAAGACCCCCACAAAGAACCTGATATGTCCCCCTTTGTGAATGAAAATGAGGACTGGTTGTCATTCATTGAACACCAGTACATGTGGATTTGAAAGCAAGCTCTCAGTATATGCCACCTTTTCATAATGACAAACACTTGAAAATATTTCTTAACTTGGTAGCCCAGGACTTGGAACAGGTGGACTGGAAAGCATGTGATAAAGATAACCTGACACATGAGGAGAGATGGGCTCTAAATGACTTTAAAAAACATGATGACTTGGTCATCAAGCCAAGTGACAAAGGGGGAAATGTGGTCTTGATGGACAGGGTCATGTACAGTGCTGAGGTTGATAGACAGCTAAGTGACTCCTCAACCTATGTGAAAATACAGGGAGATCCCTTTCCTAGAGTCAAAGATGATTTGAATTGTCTGCTGGAACAGGGTGTTGCAAAAGGTATTATCAATAAACAAGAGTTTTCTTATATGAAAGTTGGGGAGTATAGCAAGCCAGCTATGTACAAGCGTACGTTCCTGTTATAAACTGTTCTTATATCACCTTGCTTCGACACCACCGTCTCACAGACTGTGAGATCACTTGACTCTCCACACAGCAAACAGGAGATAGACTTTCTCAGGCTTCTTCAATTTTTACGTTATTTATTCAGGAAACAGGAATACAAATAGATACATTCATCATATCCTAGCCATGCCAATCTTCATGTTGCGTTACAAGCTCGTGATTAGACTCCCTGCTGAAGTCAATCAGGTACCTTCTTCCTAACTACGTTACACTAAACTACCTATGTACAGCATACATTATATCAAATTACAGAAAGGAAGAACATGCTTAGAGGTCCCAGTCGGCCTTGCGAGCTAGTGCGGAAGGAAGAAGCAGAATGCTCTCTCCATCGCTCACTCCGGGTTTAATACCGACTAGGAAAGAGTTAAATATGACATCATCTTCGCCACCCCCTAGATCAGATTATTGGTGGACCCACTCGTGGTGTCATCATACCCACCTACTTGATTAATAATCAATGAGGCATTAGACCTAAATGCAGGAATGTGGATGTTTAGTAAATATGGCCGATGTTTACTGTTCCTGTGGTGTACGTGGAGGTCAGAGTAGGCCGATGGCCTTCTTTTAGGAACATGTTCTCAGTATCTGCGTGTATCCTCTGCTACACGCAGACCCTGAGATGCCTCTGCCTGCATCACAAAACCTCTATTGATTTTAAAGGCATACACTGCGGACAAGCCTTTTACATAAAACTCAGGCCAAGTAACTGAGGCGTACTTAAATTATAACAGTTCCCACCCCCCTGATAGACCCATTGTGTCTGCAGTAAAGGACCCCTGTGAAGCTGTGGGGCGGTTCTTGAACAAAAAGCTCAATCCATTAGTGGAAGAACTGAAATCCTATGTAAGAGATACAATGCATGTATTGAATAGGATTAAACATTTTGAGATTGATGATGGGTATTACCTCGCAAGTATTGACATGAAGTCACTTTATACATCCATCCCCCATGAAGTAGGAACACATGCGGTCTATGAAGCCCTAGAAAACAAGTATCCCCTCCACGGTGAGCACAACACATTCCTCATTGAGTCGTTGAGGTTTGTGTTGATGAAAAACTATTTTCTTGAGAACGGTAGAAGTTATTTACAGGTACAGGGGACCAGCATGGGTGCGGCGTGCGCACTGGCATACGCATGCCTACATTTAGGCATGTGGGAGCAGCATGATGTTTACACTTCGGAGCTGTTCCAGTCGAGAGTAGCTCTCTGGCAGGGGTATATGGATGATGTGCTGGTCGTGTGGAGGAGATCAAAAGAGCAGTTCTATGAATTTGTTGATGCGTTGAACCATAGTGATCGAAGTATCCAACTGACATCAGTAATTGATGCAGAGGTGATTACTTTTATCGATTTGGAGATATGCATCGACAAAGGTAATCTTGTTACAAGAACGTATAGGAGACAGCTGGTAACACACTCCTCCACGCGGCTAGCCATCATCCTCAGCCCTTGGTCAGGGGCATCCCGACTGGACAATTCTTACGGGTCCGACGGAATTGCTCGGTAAACCGCGATTTTCGCAACGAGTCCCGACAGATGTATGCACAATTTCAGGAGAGCGGCTATCCATATCGTGTATTGCGCAGAAGTCTCTAGAATTCCGGTGAACGGGAGCGAGAGTCCTTGTTGGTCCCCCGAGAAAGAAGGGAGAGAGAAAGTAATGAAATGGCCATTACTAGAATTGTAAGTATGGGGCACATTTGAAGGAGATTAATAACATTCTATCTGCCCATTGGCCGGTGTTATGCTTAGATTCAGTGATAGAAAGACCTATGATCGCTGCTCGCAGAGCTAGGAATTTGAGAGATGAGTTAGTTCACACAGTGCTTACCCTAGGCTCTAGTAAAAATTGGTTGGAGAGGAGACCACCACCTAAAGGGATGTATAGGTGTGGTCGTTGTGTCCGTATGTGGACAGAACTAATGTATTTGAGTTACAGGATGGCAGAAAACGGTTTTCCATCCAGATGTTTTGTAACTGCGAATCTGAAGGTATAATATACCAAATAATCTGTCCATGCAGGAAAATGTATATTGGCATGACAATACGCGCCTTTAAAACAAGGCTAGGTGAACACCTCTCCAACATTACTTGTGGGAAGCCAGTGTCACCTGTGGCTGAGCACTTTCAAAACTGTCATGGTGGAGGAGTAGAGAGCCTCAAAGCTAAGGTTATTCAGGTTGTTAAACCAAACATGCGAGGAGGGAGTTTAGAAAAAATACTTCTACAACGAGAAGCAGCCTGGATGTACAATCTGGGCTCCAGGGCCCCAGGGGGCCTTAATGTAGATTTTTCTTTTAAAAGTTATTTATAATTTAATTCCCCATAGTATTTCTGAGCCAACACAGCATTGTACCAAAATTGTCAAGTAAATTGATATTTCTTACTGAGAAAATTAGCCTTTCTGCCACTAGATGGCGCCCACTGTACGCAATGCCTTTAATGAGAAAAAAAACTCCCTTGATGGGAGGAGTGATGGCTGCGTATAAAAAGGGCAATGCAAAGCATCTCTGGGAAACCACTTCCGCCCTGAGGAAGCTTGGGATTGGACCAAGCGAAACATGTAGGCGTTTCCTTCCAGGTACCACGTGACAACGCCATCCATGCCACCCGCAACAGCGTGTACTAGTGTGTAACTGCATACAGAAGTCCGCTGTTTGTCATCCACCCAGCGCTCAAACGGAGTGCGGCTCTGAGCTAAAGCCCTGGATGTTGGACTTAGCAGTATCTGGAGACCAGACAGGAAGCGACTGTCCAGCGGATGGGTAAGAGACTTCTGCTATACAAAGTCAGCTTCGCTTGTCTGAGTTGCATAATCCAGTGCTCATATATGCTGCTTCGCTTGCTCTTGCACACGCTTTATGCTGGCATATCTTAAGCTCGAGGTCTCACTGATCTAACAACTGCAATTGAGTTGTGAATTGGACACTCTGTCAAGTGTGGATATTGCTGGGACCACTGCAGTGGCAATTGCTTGAGGAATGAAAGCATCAGTCTAAGGCGTTTAGCATTCTTGCCTCCATCTTGAATCGTGCTAGATGTTATCAGTAAGATTCCAATGATCATCTGAGTATTGCAACCTAGGATATCTGCCCTCTGAACTGTTGCTCACAGCTAGTAGGTGTAGTTCAGCGGACTTATCCTGGCAGATAGCAGTAGGTGGCGTGTGAATGGTCTGACAGCGTGGGCCGGCCATATTGTTTTTAATAATTTTACAGATCTGACAGATATTTTATTAGATATTCGTCTGATGCACTTTAACTTTTTTCTATACACTAATAAAGTGACCACAGTGTTGTTGTTTTTTTGGACATGCATGCTTATTAGTGTTTTTTTTCCCTTTACCTATATTTATGATAGCAAGTAGGAAGGGCCATTGTACTGTGTCAAAGGCTTTAGCGGCGTCAAGGGATACAATGACGCGATTTCCTGTATTTTCGTGACAAACCTGTATATTAGAAAACAAGTTTTTTTCCTAGGCATAAAGCCTGTTCGGTCGTTGTGTATCAAAGATTACATAGTTTTGTTGAGGCGCATTGCAAGTATTTTAGCAAAAATTTTGATAAAGAAATTGGGCGATATGAGTCACATTTTAGCGGGTCCTTGCCAGGCTTGGGAATCAGGACACTAAGGGCTGTACACATAGATGGAGGGATCGATTCAGACTGAAAAGCTTGTTCAAAGGTCTGGAGGAGATGAGGTGTGATCAGATCAGAAAATAGTTTATAGACTTCACCAGGAATTCCATCCATCCCCGGAGCTTTTTTGTTAGGGAGTGACTGAATGGCTATGGTAACGTCAAGGGTGATGGGGCTATCTAGAAAGTCCCTGTCTTCCGAGGAGAGTTTTGGTAGTGTTATTTCAAATAAAAATATTTCAGATTCAGATTGGCTCATCGAGGTTTTTGAGGAGTACAGCAATGTATTCTGCAAAGCGGGTAATGATATTGGTTAAGCCACAGACCAGGTTTCCTGAGCAGTCAGTAATTTTGGGGATTGTGCAAGAGGAAGTCCGATCTCGGGCCATTTTAGCCAGGATTGTACCAGAGCGTTCACCTTGTTCGTAAAAAGCTTGCTTCTAAAAGAAATGTTTGGCTTGTAGTTTCCCTGTAGCATGTTGTGGAGTTGTCTCAGCTTTTTTTCCAGTTATTCTTATTCATGTCTGACGGGTCAGAAATGTAGTTTTGTTCTAGGTTTGGAATTTGCAATTGGAGGGCTTGAATTTTGTTATTGGATACTTTTTTGAGACAGCACTGATAAGTAGTCCTCTGAGGTGCGGTTTAAATGTATCCCAGACTAGGGATCTGTTAAGTTCATCCCTATGTATATGAAAGAATAAATCTAGTTGATCTATGAGCCAGTCTTCAGACGTGAATAAAGACAACCAGAATGGATTGAATTTCCAAACAAAGCTGGATGGAGAGTCGTTCCATTGTAGAAGCATATGGATTGGGGAGTGATCTGAAGCAATTCTGGGGAGGAATGTCACAGAATTAACTAAGGGTAGGAGATATTAGAATGTTATCTATTTTGGAAGGTGTATTGTGAGTGGCGGAGAAGCAGGCGTATTGGTGTGCAGAGGGGTTCAGTGCACGCCAAACATCTAGAAGAGCCATTTCAGAAATCAGATTAACGAAGGATGTAGGTTTGTTATTCCCGGCTAGGAATCTGTCAAAGAATGGGTTGCAGGCTGTATTAAAGTCCTCCCATACAGATAGAGGGACATGCTGGAAGGTCAGAGATAAAACTTAGTCCCGCTTTTAGGGGCAGAGGCTTAAAGTGGGGGGGATGTAGCAGGTTAATTTTCCTACCATGAAGTGCACCATCGATAAATATGTATTTCCCATTGGGGTCTATGGAGACTTTAAATGGTAGAAAGGGTAGAGATTTCCTAAATGGTACCGAAACCCCACGAGCGTACTGGGAGCAGGGCCGGTTTAAGCAACAATGGGGCCCCAGGGCAAAATATACCTGAGGGGCTCCCCCAACAGATACCCCGAAACAAAAATCGGCATTAAGGGACCTTTTTTGCAGCTGGTATAGTCAGGGTGTGAAGCCCCAATCGGTCAGAGCTCCACATTCTGGCTACCCAAGCCTGCATGGGGAACAAGGGGTTAAAAAGTTTCAGGAGGGGGGCCCCCACATAATTTTAAAAAAAAAAATTCCCACACTCTAAACATAAAAATATTTTGGGGAAAATAGGAAAAATGCCAGTGATACAGCCATATTGCGGCTGTATAGCGATCCCTGGCCAAAGCGCTGCGGCTGCGTTTGGACCCCCTAGAAACCCCGTCAGGAAATTTATTGCTCTTTCTTTTGATGCATGTAAAATTACACTACCGTTAGGTTTGCTACTAAAAGTGGCATTTACCGCATTTAAAGAAAAACAAAAGTTTGCTTTCCTAAAACAGAAAGAATTTGCGATAATTCAGGTTGGAGTGAGCTCGAGATGTCTCCCAGGCACCACTGCTGAATATATGCAAATTAACCATTGTACCCTTAGAAGCTAAACACACCTCCAGAACCGCTGGAATGCAATGATGTGTCAGCTTGTTAATATGTACAGAGCCAAAATAATCCAACATGCATACAGACTGTTTCGGATTGTTTGATCCTCATCAGTGCATGGCATGGAGTAATTTGGCTCTATGGAGTAGGGCTTGTAAATCCGAGAGGCACAGACTAATCAGCAAGCTCATGGTGACCCAGAACTCATTGGGGTGTGTAAGGGACTACAATGGTCCTAAAAGCCCCCTTACTAAGATGTTAAGAAAAACAAAAGTTTGCTTTCCTAAAACAGAAAGAATTTGCGATAATTCAGGTTGGAGTGAGCTCGAGATGTCTCCCAGGCACCACTGCTGAATATATGCAAATTAACCATTGTACCCTTAGAAGCTAAACACACCTCCAGAACCGCTGGAATGCAATGATGTGTCAGCTTGTCAATATGTACAGAGCCAAAAAAATCCAACATGCATACAGACTGTTTCCCTACCGCATTTAAAAGTATACTTTTTTCCTTCGAAATTTTAAAATCGATTTTCTCAAAAACTATAAAGTTTTTTGAAAAATTGTTTTTTCCTCTTATTCCCAATGATCTCCTTAACATATCCTGCGAATTTAGGGTTTCTAGCATTTAAGGTGGATTTGCTATTAACCATTAAAGTCGGCAGGTTTTTAAATGGGTATTTTTTTCCCTTTGAAACTTTAAAATCGATTTTCTCAAACTATAAGGTCGATTTGACATTTTTTTTCCTCTTGTAGCCACTGGGGGCCCCTACAAGCTCTGGGGCTCTGGGGCAATTGCCCCCTTTGCCTCTATGGTAGCGCCGGCTCTGACTGGGAGAATGCAGAGTGGTAGGCTTTGCCCACCCAGCAAGGTTCTAGTGCTTTAGGTTTATTGCCAGTAATGTGTGTTTCAGTTAGGGCTAGTACATCTGGCTTGTATTTATATAATTTAGAATTAGGGAGCACTTTTTGGGGTTGTTCAAACCTCTGACATTCCAGCATATTATAGAAAGGGGGTTAGAAGAGGTCGCCATCTGGTGGTGAAATGTGGGAATGTAGGATAATTAGAGCTTCCCAATAACACATAATCGAAGAGTACATGACACAGAAGTATATACTGTCATAGAAAAAATGGTATCTGCGCACTTGGACATTGCATTCTTGATGAAAATATACAGTTAATTAAACTTAAAACCACAAAATACAATACAATAACATTTCTATAGCACTTTTCTCCCATAGGACTCAAAGCGCTTAGGCTCTCTCAGATTCAGTAGTTGGTAGTAGGAAGTATTCACACAACAAAAGATATATTTCTGCAAATGCCAAAATGAACAGGTGGGTTTTCAGTCTGGATTTAAACACTTCCAGGCATGGAGCTGTCCTGATCTGCTGCGGTAAGGAGTTCCAAAACGTAGGAGCAGCGTGACAGAAGGCTCTGGGACCAAAAGTTTCCAAGTGGACTCTGGGTATGACTAGATTGTTAGAACCTGTGGATCTGAGATTGCAGGGACTGCTACGCAGCTGTAACATTTCTTTCATGTATCCAGGGCCCAGATTATTTAGTGATTTAAATGTCAGTAGGCCGACCTTGAATAGGACCCTCCATTTTATAGGTAGCCAGTGAAGGGAGTGCAGGACTGGTGTTATCTGGCAGTGACGGGGTTGGTTGGTTAACAGTCTGGCAGCAGTATTCTGTATCAGCTCTAGGCGGTACAAGTCCTTTTTTGGAAGGCCAGTGTAGAGAGCATTGCAGTAGTCCAGTCGGGATGTAATAAAAGCATGAACTAAGGTTGGTAGATCTTCTAGGGGGATGAGGTGCTTGATTTTTGCGATGTTCTTCAGGTGAAAATATGATTTCACCACAGCAGAGATGTGAGTTCTAAAGTTTAAATCCTCATCAATTATAACTCCCAGGCTACGCACATGATCAGAGTTGTGTAGATCCGTGCCTCCTATTCCCAGTGGTGAAGACTGCAGGTTGTTGTTTTGTTGTCATGCACTGTCCTCCGATCAGAAGGACTTCAGTTTTGTCTGCATTTAGTTTCTGCCAGTTGTCACTCATCCATTGCTGTAGTTCGCCTAAGCAGGCGTTTATAGTTGGAGTTGGGTCTGTCACACCAGGCTTGAAGGAAAGATATAGTTGGGTGTAATCAGCGTAGAAGTGGTATGTCAGGCCATGTTTTTGGATTAGTTTTCCAAGCGGTAACATGTAAATTGTGAAAAGCAGAGGAGAAAGGATTGAGCCCTGGGGCACCCCATACTTAAAGAGACTCTGTAACAAAATTTTGAGCCTTATTTCTTCTATAAGTTCCTATACCTGTTCTAATGTGCTCTGTCTTACTGCAGCCTTTCCTACTTGCACAGTGGCTGTGTTATCTCTGTTATATGATCTAATCTTCTCTCCTCTGTCGGGCTCGGGCAGTCAGGCTGGAATGTGCTGTGCTGCTTGTGATTGGATAGAAGCTATACACACCCTCTCCAGGCCCCCTGCACACTCTGTATGACTCACACACTCAGCTCCTCTCAGCGTATCACTTGCAATGTCTTTTGTTTGTAAACACTGCATAAAAATGGCAATTACAAGCCAGGATTGCAGCAGGGAGTGGCAGAAACAGCGCAGAGGGGCCCAGGAGAACATCATGAATAGAATGGTATGCTTTTTATTGTAAGAATTTTACAGTACAGATTCTCTTTAAGTGGTACAGAGGTGGACAGGAAGGGTCCCATAGACACTTTTTGGGTTCTGCCACTCAAGAAGGATTGGAACCACTGAAGAACTATGCCATCAATGTCGCAGTATTTCTGTAGCCTGCTTATCAAGATGTCATGGTCAACTGTATCAAAGGCTGCAGAAAGGTCTAGCAAGTATCAGGATGGAGCACTCTCCTCTGTCACTTGCCATGAGAAGGTGGTTGCAAATTTGGATGATAAAATATAGAGAAACCGAGAGCCCAATATAGTGTAGTATGTTAAAACATAAACGAAGTAAGGCAAATCAGTGAGAAGAATATACTCACAAACGTGGGTTACCACACAGGCAACCACTGTATAAACAGGTGAGGAGATTAGACCTGTCCTCACTCAGGATTAAGAAGTCGCTCTCTGTAGATGAGAAAAAGGGGTAGATCACCCCTCCACCAGGGGTGGACACGATTTTGCAGTAGGAGAACAGAGGCGCCAGCAGAATAAAAGTGGATAAAACCTTTAAAATTTGCTTGGAGGAAGTGGTGGACTTACCTCCATAAAGTAGACACGGAAGACTGTCTAAAAAGTAGCAATCACATTTATTATATATTAATATGCATCTTGTAACTGCAGAATTCACTATAGCATAATGTACTGTCTCTTGTCTACAGTTTTGTCCCCACTTTATTGCCTGATGAAGCGGGCTCGGCCTGCGAAACGCGTTGCACTTTTGGGGTACCATATAATAAATGTGATTGCTACTTTTCAGACAGTCTTTCGTGTCTGCTTTATGGAGGTAAGTCCACCACTTCCTCCAAGCAAATTTTAAAGGTTTTATCCACTTTTATTCTGCTGGCGCCTCTGTTCTCCTACTGCAAATTTGGATGAGGGCAGTTTCAGTGCTGTGATGTTTCCTGAAGCCAGACTGGAATGGGTCAGAACTGTTGTTTTGTAGGATTTTGGCTTCTAGCTGGAGGTATAAAGCTTTTTCAATTAGCTTACCCAGAAAGGGAAGGTTAGAGACAGGTCTCTAGCTGGTCATTGCATCTGGGTCCAAGGAGCGTTTTTTGAGGAGAGGCCTGATGATCGCTTCCTTCAGTAAAGCAGGAAATATCCATGATTGTAAGGAACAGTTTACAATTTTTGAGGAATACCAGTACAAACAGGTCGGGGCAGTTCAACATGAACTGTGTTGGGCCAGGATCCAGGTCACAGGTAGTTTGGCCGAGGTGAAGGAGGATACTTGATGTAACTTTTTCATCAATTTCTTTGAAGTTTGACCAAGGTGTTGTCCCTGCTAATGGTCTTCAGCGCTATATTCGCTTCAGAGGCTGTAAGTTGGATGGCGGACCTTATAGCGGAGACTTTGTCTGAGAAGAAATGGGCAAATTGGTCACAGAGATACTTTGAAGACTGGATATTAAAGAGGTACTGTAAGGGTCTACAGTGCTCACCACCTGTGTGTAGCTAATGTCCACATTATAGGGGAAAACCTGGCTTTTATTAGCATTTGTATTGTATTTATTTAGATTTTCCCCCTTTAATGTTGAAGCCACGCCCACCAGATCCTCAGCTCCGCGGCAGCATATTAATTAGCCCTAGCCAGATTGCCTCATGGGTAGTGACGTATGGAGCTGTCATAAGAAGCTCTTGCCGAGTAGGGGGAAGGAAAAAAAAAGCAGAGGAAGAACGGATCCCTGCACAGCTCAGAATGCTCGCTGTCTGTGTGATCAGCTGAGCTGATTACTATCTCTACTACATGACAGGCAGACTTGCCCAGACGCTCTCCCTTCCCCCTTACTGCTAATTTATGAGCATGTCCTCCGTTCCAGCACAGTTGGATGTCTTTGTCCACTCTCTCCTCCTGAAGCCTGCAGCAGCGTCTGTCTCCCTCCTGCTTGCAGAGTTCAGTGTATACTTCTGTATATTGTGTGTATGTGTCGTTTCTCCTCTGCTCTCTAGCTGTCATCAGCTGCCTGGTGTATTGTACTAAATGCAGCTATAAAGCATGTCATTTGAGGAACTCTGCAGCCAAGCAGATTAGGAGAGTACACCAGGCTGCTCTGATGACAGCAAGTGAGGAGAAACGCAGGGTATACAGGAGTATACACTGCACTTTGCAAATAGGACAGGAACAGATGCTGCAGGAGGGGGAGTGCAATTGCAATTAGCATTGGGCAAGTAGGAGGGATGCACAATGGCTGTTAGCTGTACTTTATACAAGGAAGGGGGGGGGGGGTTAAACTGTGGCCACATACATATAGGGGGATGGATCTCTAGAGCACAGGAATAGTTAAAGAGAACCCGAGATGGAGTCATATGGTGTACTTTGGTCTTCCTCTAGCCCCATGAGGTGTGGGGGGGTCCCTCTTCAGCCCCTCCATTCACTTGTAATAGCTTCTGGTAGTGTGACCACTCGTGGGGTTCTGCGCATGCGCGTCATGGTGCACCTGCATCCTCTGTCATGCTCCTGCAGCCGGAAACCTGTGCCTGCGCAGTAAGGCTGCACAGAATGTTCCTGCGCACAGGAGCCTGTTGTGGGGGGCAGGCGGCCATGCCGCGCATGCGCTCTACCCCACAACTGCCAGATTACCAGGAGCTATTGCAAGTGAACGCAGAGGACGGCAAGGGACCCCACATCTCATGGGGTGGAGGAAGACCTAGGAAAGTATAAACACACCATATGACTCCATCCTAGTTACTTTAAAAGGAAGCATCCAAGTACATTAAAAAAAGGAGATCTACTTACCTTGGGCTTCCTCTAGCCCCTGGCAACCGTCCTGTGCTCTCGCCATATCTCTGGTGGCTCCTGGTCCCCTCCGGTGCAGGACCCCTATAGATGCTCAGCAGGCCGTCCTCTACTGCGCCTGCGCGAGCACCGCTGTCAATCACGCACATGTGGTCCAGAGTGTTCTACGCAGGCACAGAACTATTGCGCTTGCACAGAACACTCCAGACCACTTGTGCATGATTGACAGCTGTGCTCACACAGGTGCAGTAAAGGATGACCTGCTGAGGTCTGTATCTGCACCGGAGGGGACCAGGAGTCACTGGAGATGAGGCGAGGGACATATTGGCAACCAGGGGCTGGAGGAAGCCCCAGGTAAGTAGATCTCTTTTTTTTTTGTACTCAGATGCTTCCTTTACGGGAACCAAGCATCTGCAATTACAATTAATTTTTAAAAATGAGCCCTATAATGGAGGTTTATATGATTGTACTGGGGGGGGCTGTTGGGTAAAGCAGCATTACCTACCTATGGTGGGATCATGGGCCACATAGCAAAACTTTCATGGGGCCCTCAGATGTAGGTACTTGAGCACTGCCACCTGCTTCTACCCCATGGAGTTATTTGGGTAATTTACATTCTCATGCAATCAACACTACACATAGTTCATGGGCACTGAGATATAGGCAGAGGAACACAAGAAAGTTAATGGTGAATACATTAGTACCACCTGCCCCCCCCCTCCCCACTTTGCTCCAGGGCCCCATAGCAGCTGCTATGACGGCTATGGCTATTGCTACGCCCTTGTATGGTGGTCACTATCTGCTCCACACACAGGCTGCACAGCGCCTGCATTTAAATTTTCCTGGTGACATCATGTGCATACCTGCAGCAATACATGCCAGGTGGTGTAGTCGGTGGATGCAAGTACCTATCTGTAATTGCATCCATGGACTACATATCCCAGCATGCATTGCAGCAGGTGGTGGGCAGCCACCACCAGGAAAATTAAAATGCAATGCTGTGCAGTCTTTCTGGGGAGAAGATTGCGACCACCATATGGGTGGGAGGCCACAGGAGCAGCCCACCATAGGTATGTAATGTCGCTCTCCCCAACCACCTTGACTCCCCCATCCCAAAGGCACACTTATACAAACCTCCATAAGGCCTGGAACCCACTACAAAGCAATATTGCTAATTGCAATCGCTAGCGTTTTTAATGAGCATTTTCTAGCGATTTTAAAAAGTGTCAGCTTTTTGCCAGCGATTTGAGATTAGCGTTTTTAATTGTGATTGGTCCTTTTAATTTTATTTTACAGTGTGCAGTAATTTAAAAACACTATCAAAATCGCTCTGTGTCGGTTTTGCCGAGCGATTACACCAGCGTTTATATACTTTACATTGCAGAAACGCTAACGCTAAAAATTCTGCATGTCCTGTGTATGCGATTTGGATAGTTGTGCGTTTAGGGAAATCGCTACCGTTTTGAAAGGCACTTTAAAATCCAGAGGATTCCCCCTGCCGAGGCGATTATCGCCCTAGAGATTTTTTTCCTTGCAGTGCCACTGCAAAGAGACTCTGTAACCAAAAAAAGTTCCCCTGGGGGGTACTCACCTCGGGAGTGGGAAGCCTCAGGGTCCCAATGAGGCTTCCCCCACCCCTGTAGCTGCAGGCAGTCGAGCTCTGACCCCCGAAGTGTCCGGAATCCCCCCTCAACAAGCCCGATAAGCTCTGATATATTTACCTTCCCTGGCTCCAGCGGAGGAGCTGTTGCACCTCTCAGCACGGAGATAGGCGGAAATAGCCGATCTCTGTCGAGTCTGCTCTACTGCGCAGGTGCAGGAGACTTGCGCCTGCACAGTAGAGCGGGCTGACACCGATACTGCGCCTGCGCTGGAGCCGGGAAGGTAAATATTTACATGCCCGCTGTTCGGAGGGGCACAGCGAGACCGCCGTGGGACACAGGAGGATGAGGGAAGCCTTGATAGGATCCGGAGGCTTCCCCCACCCAAGGTGAGTACACCCCAGGGGAGTTTTTTTAGTTTCAGAGTTTCTTTAACCTGTTTAGATATTTGGATGTGAATTTCATATCCTGATTCGCCCTCCTGTGCATTCCAAGATGTGAAATACACGTCCTGCACTTTTGAGCCCCTCCACACGCTTGTGCGGGTGCACACGCGGTCTCATAAGCACTCCCTTTCTTCCCGCGTATGCATGCTCATGCGCTCACTTAAAGGGCAACTGAAGGGAGAGGTATATGGTGGCTGCCATGTTTATTTCCTTGTAAACAATACCAGTTGCCTGGCTGTCCTGCTGATCTATTTGGCTGCAGTAGTGTCTGAGTAACAGAAACAAGTATGCAGCTAATCTTGTCCGATCTGCCAATAATGTCAGAAACAGCTAATCTGCTGCATGCTTGTTCAGGGTCTGTGGCTAAAATTATTAGAGGCAGAGGATCAGCAGAGCTGCCAGGCAACTGGTACTGCTTAAAAAGAAATATGGCAGCCTCCATATACCTTTCATTTCAGTTGTTCTTTATATGTGAATGACTGCTGCACTCATTCATGTAAACAGAAAAAAAAAAAAAACAGTTAAAAAAAAGTTTTAAAGTCACAGTGTCCCCATTGAACAATGAAGTGGTTACTCCCCCGAAAAGTAGAAATGCCTACCTAAAGGGGCCCATACACTCAGCCGATTTTCTGGCCGACCGATCCCGATCGATTGATCGTTTGCAAATCGGTTGGCCAATCGACCGATCGATGGCCGATTTCGATCGATTTCCATCGAACTGGCAGGGTGGAAAATTTAGGTCGATCTGATGAGATTGCTTATCAGTTTGCATTGGCCTTAATGGAAATCTGATGGCAAAAAAATGCCATCAGATCGAATTTCAATAGATTTCAAACTGAAATCTATTGGAATTCTATCCTGGTAAAAAATGTTCTAAAAACGCATCAGATAGATCATCAGATGCATTTCTTATCTATCTGCTGCCAGTCTGACGAGTGTATGGGCACCTTAACTAATTAACCTCTTGTGTCACCTACATGTAAGCATAGTCTTAAGATCAGTGGACACTTGTAATGGTTGCCGCCCGTAGCAATCGTATGCAATCAGTTTTGAGACCCAATGCTGTACAGATACATTACTGTGTTGTTGCCCAGCATTGTATCTGGAGTCCCCAAACTGTGCGCCATAGCGATTGGATCCAATCGCTACAAACGCACAGGCTGGCAATAATGGAACGCCCTGGCTCAGATGTACATCACTTGAGCTTATAGACACAGATGTCCTGGCACCCTAGACTTAGCCCTCCATGAACCTACAAACTCCTGTTGAACCACTGGATGTCCCAGCTGTCACTTCTCCCTTACTTCTCTTGCCTGTCATAGCTACAGGTGTCCCTTTGCATTAGTTAGCCAGAGACACCCTCGGGATTAAGCAGCCAGTGGTGCCCTCAACTGAAGGGAGATCTTGTCAGTGGAATGCAGAGAGCTGGGGGAGTAACCTCTCATTTACACTGTCATCAGGACTCTGCATAGGGTAGGAGGGAGGGAGGTACTAGAGAGGGAGGGAGCCGCCTTTCCATCATCAGGTGCCTGTAGGCACGTGCCTACAGTGCCTTATGGTAAATCCGGCCCTGAGTATGCCACATTCCCAACTAGTGATGAAATATGGCATGTAGGGTATCATTTGAACCAGAATAAGAAAAATAATATATTCTGAGGTGCTTTATAACTGTGGCACTTGTTTGCTTTTATTCAGAGGGGGGGATGAAGCAGGCAGCAACTATTTCATGCACAGTCTTTCAGGCTGAAATTTGATACACACAGAAATAGACCCAATCTACTTACTCCTCTATTCCCGTTTATCATAATAAAATATCCATTCATTAGCCCTGCAACAATTATTAACAGAAATTGTTTTACACCTGCCTTCCATTGCTTTACATATACAGACAACACTCTCTCATCTTTTAGGCTCCTATAAACAATTTCCAATTAGCTACCTAAATTAATTGCACATACAGTACACTACATTTTTCATAATGTCCTATGACTTCCACCTTCTTTTTACTACTTTATTCAGCTAAAACATTACAATACACTACTCAGCATCTACAGCTGATTCCGTCTGCTTCTCTTCACACATCTGCATATTACACTGTTTGGTCTTCTGCAAATTGTCAGTTAGGAAAAAAAAAAGAGGAGGGTGTAACAACCTTCACTGTGGGCGTGTTTTCAACTGCTAGAGTGAAGAGAAAAAAAACTTGCTAATCCTGCCAGAAGTAAACAGGGATCCTCCCACACTGTCTATGGCATTTTTACAGCACTTTGCTATCAGAGTTTAGGAGATTTATTAGTCGCTTCTTCTTATCTATATACCTCAATCACTCTCATATACCACTTTTAAGGGAATATTTTATTCTGCTTACAGTTCCTCTTTAAGTTTTTGACATGCCGGGTTGCAGAGTTTTTCCACTGCGGAACAGTTGGGCTGGTTTGTTAACTGCATTTGCAATCTCATGTCATAGAAAAGATGACTTTTTCTCGGTGATTACCTTTTGGTAGTTCAAGTGGAGGATTAAGGCATGTTTGTCTTCCGGGGACTGAGATTTGTGCCACAATCTTGCAAGTTTTCTGCCTTGTCTTTTCAGCTCTTTTATTGAGTTATCAAACCACTGTGCATGATGGTGTGGAGTAAGATATTTTGTGCACAGAGGAGTAATGGTTTCAAAGGTGGAGGACACAAAATAACTAAATAACAAAAAAAACGTGTCCCACTGTAACCGCTAAGAGGGACCATATACCCAACATTTGAAAATACCCTGAGAATTCAAGTGAACTGCAGTAAAAAAATGTTCTGCAAGGTCATTTGAGAGGTAGTTAGTGCAGGTAAAGCAAAATAGTACAGCGTTCAGATATCCAGCTGGGGGAGGTGGTAGGACCCTTGGAAGGCATCCCATCTGTTTGAGGGTACAGTTCCCGGTGAGTTACATCAGTTCCTTAGCTGTATGGCTGGAACAGATGAAGTATAATAGAGTTCCGGATGAATGGTGCAGAATTGCGTTGTGGAGAAGTTTATGCATATTCCAGTAATGCAGAGTGAAGAGTGGAGTGTCACAGCTGCGGTATAGCAAATAAAGGGTATTGGTGAGGGGAAGGGAGGAGGGGAGAAAGTTCAGTGCATGATAACACAGTCAAAGGGGGATATGTACCACCTTTAGGGAAAGGGGCGCGTGATTGCTTTGCAGCAAAAAAATCCCACAGTACCTTTTTAACGTGGAGGAGATCCTGCACGGTCTCGGGGTCTGGTTTTTTAGCCAGCGGGAGATTTCTTCTGGTTTGGTAAAGAAGTGAGTTTTGACATCAGCGATTACACGTAGCTTGGCTGGGTAGAGCATGGCATAGTCCAGATGTGCGTCACGGAGCTGTCTTTTGGCGGTAGCAAACTTGGCCGTTGAACTTCGGTACTGAAGTCTGGATAGAAGGAGATATTAGCGTTGTTGTGTGAAAGTTGGCCCTTCTCCGTTGCTGCACGGAGCACCACGTCTCGGTCTCGATACTTTAGTAACTTGAATATAAAAGTGCGCGCCGGGGCACCAGGTGGTGGAATCTTGGGTGCAATCCGGTGAGCTCTCGCTACCGTAAGGACTTTGGAAAAGGTGCCTACCCCAAAAAGAGAAATAAGTAGATCTTCTGTAAATTGAGCGGGGTTAGAGCCCTCCGATTTCTCAGGCAGCCCTACTATACGAATGTTTGATCTTCGTAGTCTATTCGCTTGATCTTCTTGCCCATCAGTGATAGTTTTAATGCCACGTTGTGCGAAGCCCATTTCAATGTTAAGAGGGCGAACCGTGTCTTCTAGAGAGCTGATACGCTTCTCGGCCCCAGTCACGCGTTCTTTAAGGGAATGGAGGTCCTGTCTCAGGAACGAGACGTCTGACCGCACCGTGCCGAGGGTGGTGGTAATGTCGGATAGTATGGCTTGGCAAGAGGTGATTGCCTGCATTACCGTTTGTTGGGAGCGCAGGGTTCGGCGCCATCTTGGCTCTCTTGCCGCAACTTTTGGAGCTTCGCTACAGTGTCTGAGGGCCTGGAGGACATCGTGGCGGTGATCGAGGTGGTCAGCAAGTCTACACGGAGCAGCTGGTATTAAGTGGGATGAGTGAATTCACCGAGAAGAATTGTTCAGGAGAACAGCAGACTGGAGCTCAGACCAGGCACGTCCTCACTCCATGTGCTTCCGGCCACGCCACCCCCCACCCCCCCTTTTGAAAAAAGATATTAAAACATTTTAAGGCCATGTTTTTTAAATCTGGCGTATCAGTGTGTTCCGGGAGACCCATCAGTCTAATATTTTGCCTTTGATTACGATTCACAAAATCATCTGAGACAGTAACTGATCATAACGTTCATCTTGCAAAGTTATTTCCGCAGATAGATTAATAATAGCCTGCTCAACCTCCTCCACCCTATTCCTAACTTCCTCTGCTTCCACCTGCTGACCAATGGATGAAATATCAGATCTTAAATCCGCCATTTCTCTATGAAAACATAGTTCTAAACGAGCCGCCATTTTTTCCATAGCAGCCAAAGTAGGCAAAGACCTGCTCACGCCAATCCTCCTCCTCAGGCTCAGTTCTGGTCCGCATCTTTCTCTTCCTTGCAGGCTCCTGAGCAAGCAAACTTTCATTATCAGCAACACCCTCAGCTTCTGGTGCCTTGCAAGGCTCCTCCACTATATCCACTTCCTCTCCTGCAGAATGCTTTGGTCTCCCCTCGATAAATGTCCGGATATCAGCTACTTGTGAGTTGCTGCTCCCTCTTTCCTTTTGTTTTTCCAGGTTGCATAATCACCGCTCATGCACCAATACAGTCCCCTTCACAGTAGCGCAGAGGATCACTCAGCCTCACACCTCTGCCGTAATCCTCACTACAGCGCATCCACTCACCGGGAAACACAGCAGCTGAGAGCCTCCACCTTATGCCACTCAGTAAGTCAGACTCTCCACTAGACCAAACGGATCAGGGCTTACGGCTCACGCTTCGCCGCAGCGTGCACACTTTCTTCCGGGGACGGAGCTGGTTAGAGTCTCAGACAAATGTCCTCACGCTGCCATCACCATACCACGCCCCCAATATTAGTCACTTCAATAATTAGATTAGATCATTATATGGGCGGTCCACAACAGCACCTTTTATAACTAGTTAGGGAGCCCTGTGGAGGGGAGGGGGGCCAAAAGGGGCTACCTCCCTCCGGTGGTCTCCCTCACTATCCTCAGTCTTCACTGGGTATCTCAATATCCCAGCTACACCACATTAGATGATTACCTGATACAATCAGGACTGGCCATTTTATACTACCAGGGTTGTATTACACACCAGATTGGGGAAAATGCAATTGATCTCATCGAATGCTATTTTAGAAATTGCCTACCTGATAGGATCTTGGATCTGTCACTTGTCAGATACTACACTAAATGAGTTTTCTCCTAGGAAATAATTTTTCATCTTCAATTTAAAATAACTTTTTAGCACTTTGTAATGGAAAAAATACCAAGATGTAGGTGAAAAAGTACTGTCTAAATTATTTTGAGTATTTGTTTGCTTGCTGGTGGTTTAAAAAGCAGTTTATTTACAAGTTGTGAAAATATCACCTAGGAGAAAAAAGTAAATAGTATATGGACTCATGTGTGGTATGGACAACACCTGATTTAATCAGGAAGTGTAGGGACTTATCACCTGATTCTATCTGGAAGTGCCATTTTCTATAACTGGAAACTTTCGCTCATAGCTAGGGCTGCACGATTTTGGGTAAAAATTGAAATTGCGATTTTTCTGTCAGAAATTGTGATTTCGATTTTTTTTTTTCACGATGTTTTCCAAAACAAGCTTTAGCTTGTCCTAGTGTACAGTGTCGTGCGCAGTGGGTTTTTTTTTTTGGGGGGGGGGGGACTGGGGTGCAGCGGCATAGCTAGCAGAGTAGCCCCAATATAGGGAGTTTAGTTGCCCCAGTGTGGCTAGTATAGTGCTCCAGTATAGCTAGCATAGTGCCCCAGTATAGCTAGTATAGTGTCTCAGTATAGATAGTATAGTGCCCAGCAGTATGGGTAGGTAGTGCCTCAGTATAGCTAGTATAGTGCCCAGTATGGGTAGGTAGTGCCCCAGTATAGTGCCCACTATGGGTAGGTAGTGCGCCAGTATAGCTAGTAAAGTGCCCCAGTATAGCTAGTATAGTGCCCAGTATGAATGGGTAGTGCCCCAGTACAGCTAGTAAAGTGCGCAGTATAGGTAGGTAGGTACGCCGTTGCGGCCATGCCCGCGCCTGGCCATGATCCGCTTACCACAGCCGCTGCGCCGTGCCACAGAAGCAGTGCATATTTATGATGTTAATGAGCCGGGCAGCGGGGGGAGGAGAGTTCAGTCCAGAGCGGCACACAGCTTCTCCAATCGCTGGATACCGATGGTATGACGGCAGCGGTAGCGTACTATTGCCTCCGTCATTCCATTGCTATCCAGCGATTGGAGAAGCTGTGTGCCGCTCTGGACTGAACTCTCCTCCCCCCGCTGCCCGGCTCATTAACATCAATAAATATGCACTGCTTCGGTGGCACGGCGAAGCGGCTGCGGGAGGCGGATCATGGCCATGCGGCCAAGCACTAAAGACCGAAAACCGCCGGATCCAGACAATCCCAAAATCGTCTTCACAGAAACCGTGGTTTCGGTTTAAAACCGAGAAATCGTGCAGCCCTACTCATAGCTATGTACAGTATATTTTCATTGTACCTGTGGTAAAAATGTACTGTCTGTTTTGTGCCTCTGATATGTTTTTACTAATGGCAGTAAAACTACACCGAATTGATATGGGACAGTGGACTCCAGCTACATATGTCCCATACACTACTACTACTACTACTACTACTACTACTACTACCCTACTACTACTACCCTACTACTACTACTACTATCCCTGCACAATCTGGGCCCTGGATACATGAAGGGCTTGCTGAAGCTGCACCACACCTCTCACAACCTCAGATCAGCAAGTTCTATAAACTTGGTCACTCCCAGAGTGCACCTCAAAAAAATCTGGAGATAGAGTCTTCTGTCATGCTGCCCCTACTCTTTGGAACTCCCTGCCACACCCAGTAAAAACAGCACCATCCCTGGAGCTATTCAAATCTAGACTGAAAAGCCACCTGTTTAGCCTGGCATTTCCGGACTTATAAAATTCTTCCTCTGTACCACGATGGTCTGAGCCATGCTTATGCACTTTGAGTGCTACGGGAGAAAAGCGCTTTACAAATGTTAGTTGTTGTTGTTGTACTACTACTACTACTACTACTACTACTTTTCTGCTGTTAATTATGTCCAAATAACTACCTGTTATGTTTCCTAAAGCATGTTATGGCTTCCCTCTATCACACTAACATACTATGTAACTGTACCTCTAGGTTGCTTATACTGCATATTAGAATTCCACTGAGCTGATTTACCTTATTTAATTATGTATTTAACCCATTTGCGTTCCGTCGTTTTCACTTGAGCAATGTTCACCTCCCATTGATTAGCCTATAACTTTATCACTACTTATCACAATGAACTGATCTATATCTTGTTTTTTCCGCCACCAATTAGGCTTTCTTTGGGGGGTACATTTTGCTAAGAGCCACTTTACTGTAAATGCATTTTAACAGGAAGAATAAGAAAAAAGGGAAAAAATTCATTATTTCTCAGTTTTCAGCCATTATAGTTTTAAAATAATACATGCCTCCATAATTAAAACTCACAAATTGTATTTGCCCATATGTCCCGGTTATTACACCGTTAAAATGATGTCCCTATCACAATGTATGGCGACAATAATTTATTTGGAAATAAAGGTGCATTTTTTCCGTTTTGCATCTATCACTATTTACAAGTTTAAAATAAAAAAAATATAGAAATATTTCATCTTTACATTGATATTTAAAAAGTTTAGACCCTTAGGTAAATATTTACATGTTTTTTGTTTTTTTTTATTGTAATGTTTTTTTTTTGTTTTTTTTTTTATATTAAACATTTTATTTGGGTATTTTTGGGAGGGTGGGATGTAAACCAAAGTTTTTTTAATGTAAATGTGTGTTGATTTTAATTTTTTTTACTTTTTGTTGTAGTTTTACTTTTTGGCCACAAGATGGCGGCCATGAGTTTGTTTACATGACGTCACTCTAAGCGTAACACACGCTTAGAGTGACGCATCGGGGAGGGAAAGGCCAGAAAAAGCGAAGCTTCCGAGAGAAGCTGTCGCTTTTTCAGCGGGGGAGAGGAATTAGTGATCGGGCACCATAGCCCGATACATTGATTCCGTGGCTACCGAATCCGCGGCCGGGAGTGCGCGTGCACGCGCGATCGGCCGCGGGATTGCGCGGTAGCGCGCATGGTTCCTGGATGTAGTTTCTACGTCCAGGAACCAAAATAGGTTAATTACTATGTATTTTCCATGAATTATCCACTATGTATTACTATTTCAGGGCTACTGGTCCTAAATACTGTAGACCCAGCTAAACCTTCGTATGATTAGTTGCCACTGAAACCCTGTTTACCCTAACTAGTGCTTTCACTAACATGGCTGCTTCCTTAGAACTACAGGAGGGCGACACCATATTACTCTTCTTCATTCATGTTCTCCAGAGAGCAGCACGCTCTCCCTGGTCCCTCCTCCCCATACATTTGGTCTGCACTGATGACAAGGAGAGAGCTAGTACCCGCGTGCTGACATCACATGCGCACCACCTAGATGTCAAATGAGTGGTGTCCCTCCCCTCCAAGCTGGCGCTTAGCAAACGGGACACAACACTCCAGCGTCCACTCCAGAGATGACGTTGTGTGTGTATGTTAATACGTGTTTATGTCACGGACGTTGGCCACCTGGGTGCGCTGGATTCAGAATCAGAATTTATTTCGCCAAGTACAACGGTGGATTGTACCCGGAATTGGTTTTGGCGCATACAGGGTCGTTGATGAAAATAGCATACGGTTAAGCATGGTACATACGTAGACATGGGACAAGCATACATAAGACAACATTAACAGCTTGTGCGTACAATGAAGCAGAGCATCGTATACAGTGGAGCATGGTCCATACGTATAAACAATAAAAGGCAGAAAAAAATAAAAAGCAAAAACAAAGAGCATTACAGCATACTCGTACAGTTAACGTAATACAAGCAAAGCAATTACAAACACTGATAGCAGGGACAGAAAAGAGTGGGACAGGAGGAGCTGATATGAGCGCTGCCATTTTCGGCACTGGACGCTACACAGCGACACGCTCCCAACAAGACAGGTGCAACCGATTGTCCACGAAAAGTAGAGAGAAAGCAGAAGCAGCGGGGCATCATGATGGAGGCGGACAGCAGAGTTCACTCGAGCCAGGTTGCCCGAGGAGTAGCGCTTTTAATTACAGGTCTGCACAGCTGGGTCAGTGGGGGCCCTGTGGTGCCAGGGGGGCACTTTTGCCGGGCAGCAGTGGTGGACATGAGGTCGGGGGGCACCTCGGCTGGGCAGCAATTGGTGGACATAGGGCCTGGGGCACCCTGGCTGGGCAGCAGTGGTGGACAGGCCAGGGCCCAGCAGGAGAGGCCAGGGGCAGCATACCTCGACTGTGGCTGTGATGGGGCAGCAACAGGCCCTCCATTTCCGCATGGCAGCGTGGCTGTTTCCATGGTGACTGAGGGAGCCGCTGCGATTAGGCCTCCTTTGCACGTGGCCCACGTTCCCCATGCTGGCATCCTGATCTCTAGGCCCCTGGGCAACCTGTGGTGGAGGGGGTCCGGCAGCCCTAGCATTCCCGAGCTGCACAGACTACAGGTCACCCGCCCGGTGATGGGAAGTCTCTGGCGGTGTCCCTGGACGGCTGGTGGTGGCGGCGGAAACAGCCGCGACCACTGGGAGTGACGGAGCGGAGCCCACGTGGCAGCTCCAGACATTCTGAGAGCCGCCGCTGCCCCTCTGTGGTCCCGGCAGGAGAGGCATGTGGTGCATGGAGGCGGCGCTGCGTGCGGCGTCCCGGCTCCCCTGGCTCCAGAGCGGTGTTCCGGCTCCCCTGGCTGCAGCGAATTCCCCCAGGTCAGGCGATCCCCACCCCGCAGCGGAACAGAGCACGCGACCTCCCGATCCTCCAGCAGCCCGCGGGACACATCCGAGGCCCCTGCATCATCCCCAGGAGGGTGGAGGTTGTTGGGAGGTCGCCAGCAGGGGAGTTAGGGGGAAAAAAGAAAAAAAGACCGGAGCCCTGTGGCCGTGGTGTCCTCACCTGGCGCCATCTTGATGTAGACTTCAAGCATTTGCCACTAACGCTTGCCAGCTTCTACACTAAGACCTCCGCTCTATCCACTATTTACCCAAAGCGGACACCGCAGAGCCACTTATATCAATTAACAGCCATCCCTTATCCCTTCATTACCCCATCGGTCTCCATTAAAGCCATACTACCTATGTTATTCCCACCGCTTACATCCTACTCTAGATGTTGTCATTTTCTACCACACCACCTACTAGCTGTGATCTTCAATCAAATTATACCACCCATTACACCTCTCGTATTACTACTTATACTATACCACTGATCTCTCCTGCATTTTAAATACCCCTTAGCATGCACGTAAGGACAATTCAATTGATTAATTGTACAGTAAACCGATACTAATAGCTACTATAGCATATTACCCTGAGGGCTTAAACCCACTAAAAGCCTTTTCTAAGCGCTGGTGATTACAAAAAGCTCTTTCTAATGCAATGCTATGGGGGATTTTTATAAAATCACATCCACGTTGTCCTCAGTGAACTGCGCAGTCGCAGAACTACTGTGCCTGCGCAGGACATTGCAGACAACGTTATGCAGGAGAACAGAGGCGCCAAAAGGATAAAAGGAAGATAAATGAGCTTAAAAACCAAATTCTTGGTAAATAGAGGAGGTAGTGGTGGACTTACCTCCTCCAAGTAGACACACAACGACTGTAGTAAACACAGTCAATATATTTTATTTATGAACTCCAAATATGCAACGCGTTTCGCAGGTTTGATCCCGCTTCATCAGGCAATAACAACGGAGCAATAGCATATGTGGTCAGTAGAAGATCCAGGCACTATTGCAGACAACGTGGACTTGATTGACAGTGGCTCTTGCGTAGGCACAGTAGAGGAGGTCGTCCTCTGCACCGGCGGGGACCCTGGGCCGGCAGCTGCGAGCGGAGATGCTGCGAGGGACATGGCTGCAAAGGGCTGGAGGAAGCCCCAGGTAAGTACATCATGGGGCAGCATATTTTGGCTGATAACTCCTTTAAAGGAAACCAGAGATCAAAAATAATAAAATAATTATACATACCTGGGGCTTCCTCCAGTCCCATGTGCACGGATCGCTTCCACGCGGCCATCCTCCGCTGCCTGCAGCTCCGGTATCGGGTCCCGTTACTTCGGCCAGTCGCAGCTAGTCTGCGCAAGAGGAAGTGTGCTCTCTACGTAACTTTCCAGCAGCCTCTGGAGAGATACGTAGAGAGCACACTTCCTCTTGCGCAGACTGGCCGAAATAAGGGAACCCGATACCGGAGCTGCCGGCAGCGGAGGACGGCGGCGTGAGAGCGATCCGTGCACAGGGGGCTGGAGGAAGCCCCAGGTATGCATACATCTTATTTTTGATCTCTGGGTACACTTTAAGGACGGAAGAAATTTCCCCGACAGTGCTCCTTCCATTAATTCACTTATAACTTTATCACTACTCATCACACGTAAATGATATCTTTTTCACCACAAATTAGGTTTTTTGGGGGTGATACTTGTTTTCAGTAATTACTTTTTCTATGTATTTTTTATATGGAAAAACAAGGAAAAAATGAAAAAATACAATTTCTCAAATTCCATCACCTATAGTTTTAAAATAAACAATATTTCTAATAGTTGTTATTATTATTATTATTATTATTATTAGTAGTAGTAGTAGTAGTAGTACTAGATAAAACCCACACATTTTATTTGTCCATTTGTCCTGGTTATCACATTTAAATTATGTCCCTAGTACAAAGTATGGTGATAATATATTATTTGTTTTCTCATTGTGCACTACCAATGATTACAAGCCCTTATTTGCATAATTAACAGTAATACACTCTCATTGCATACATATTTAAAAAGCTGAGTCCCTAAGGTAATGATTTATGTATTCTTTTTTTCAAATCTTTTACTTTTGGGGATTTTTACAAGTGTTATTTTGGTACAGAGTATATGAAAATAACGATGTTATTGATTTTCATTCACTTTGGCTGTAAGAAAATTTCACATGACATAGGCCTCAACTTTCAAACATCCCAAATTATATTATGTAGAGGGTAGAGGTGTGGGAAACGATGGCACTGCAGATAGTGGACTTCTGTAGGGATGGAAGGAGGGGGAGGATGGCTCAGCTCATACAGTCAGGTGTGGCCAAGTGAATCCCAGCGTGCTCAGGCAGCAGTAAGGTTATGCATAGAAGGAGAGAAGGAAAGCGCCGGCACTGCTGTAAATCACATTTATTTGTTTTGCAATCAAAAACATGCACGTACATGCAGGCATGAAGACATTGTGGTGGAGACACATACCCTGAGGTGGATGGCTGTGGCGTGCCGGTGGGTGCAGAGGGAGGAAGAGCCTGACGGCCGTTTCGCGCTGTGCGCTTCTACGGAGGCTGCAAATGAGGTGATGGGACGAGCGGCCTAAATACCTTTACTAGGCGGCGTGCGGCGTTCTTCCGCCAAAAGTCCCGCCCCTCTATCAACACTGGTCACTCCGTCTCAGCTGCGTAAAGCGGAAGCAGCCCGAGGCGGGTGACGTCAGGTGTTTCCCAGCGACGGAGGCCTGTGAGGGGAGCGCTCATATTAGGTTCCCCCAGGCGGCCATTGCGACTCAGGCTGCTCCGTCGTCTGGGAGGATGTACTGCCATCTTGTGGCATATAGGAATAAGTAGCTACATCAACGGCCATATGTGAGGGGATAAGTGAATAGATGTAAGGGGCATGACCTGGTGTGTGTATATGTATAGATAACATGTATAAAATTAATACTCAGTCAGCCCTAATAAAGTGCTTAAAATAGTGCATGGCTAATTTTGAAAAATATTTTATGTGGGCCATGAATATTGGAAACTGAGGTCATGGCATAAAAAGTGCTCATAGCATCTAGCTGTGTTTCAACACCCTGCACATGTGACTATTGAACAAACCTGAAGTGATGATAAAAACAGGGAGGGGAAAGGTTAAAAACAGCTAATCTGGAACGGCTATCAAGGGGGATAAGGGGAATCCCATCATAATGTGGGCAAACTGTCCCTATGAAATACATCTATAAGTTATATATCAAGAGCAGGGAATGGCCAAAAAACATGCCAGGGGCCGGGCAACCACATATCTAACCCCCCTGGGGAGGTGCTCATTACATTTATATGAGAGAAAAAAAAAAAAAGATAAAATGCAAATCATAGTTCATAGGTGCAAGTGGTCCACATGTGTTAGATCTGTGGATCCAAAAAACATGCAAGGTCAGTATGGTCATTCATGCCCAGAGGGCCCATCGCATCGGATTGCAATATTAACCGTGCCTCTTCTCTCTTTAGGATCCTCTCCCTGTTGCCTCCACGTCTCGGGGGCAACACATGTCTTAATCCGGCAAAGGTCAATTTCGTGGGATCCCCCTGATGGGCTTCTCTGATATGGGTAATGACCCGGGTAGAACCCTTGCCTGACTCAATGGAATGGAAGTGTTCACGGTATCTCCTTGTGAGTGGCCTCGTGGTTTCCCCTATGTAAAATCTGCCACAGGGGCACCACAACGCGTACACTACAAACGACGTTTGGCAAGTGATGAAATCCCGCGTAAAACGCGAGAGAGGACCTACTTGGTGCCGGGAACCGGTGGCCATAAACTCACACGATACGCACCTACCACACCGGTGGTTCCCCTGTGGCAGATGGTCGCTCAACCAGTTACCATTTTTTTGCGAGACAAACTCGCTCCTAGTGATTTTGGATCCAATGGTTGGGGCCTTCCTATATGAAAAGAGAGGTCCATCCTTAACTAGGGGCCTCAACAAGGAGCACTTTTTATGCCATGACCTCAGTTTCCAATATTCATGGCCCACGTAAAATATTTTTCAAAATTAGCCATGCACTATTTTAAGCACTTTATTAGGGCTGACTCTGAGTATTAATTTTATACATGTTATCTATACATATACACACACCAGGTCATGCCCCTTACATCTATTCACTTATCCCCTCACATATGGCCGTTGATGTAGCTGCTTATTCCTATATGCCACAAGATGGCAGTACATCCTCCCAGACGACGGAGCAGCCTGAGTCGCAAAGGCCGCCTGGGGGAACCTAATATGAGCGCTCCCCTCACAGGCCTCCGTCGCTGGGAAACACCTGACGTCACCCGCCTCGGGCTGCTTCCGCTTTATGCAGCTGAGACGGAGTGACCAGTGTTGATAGAGGGGCGGGACTTTTGGCGGAAGAACGCCGCACGCCGCCTAGTAAAGGTATTTAGGCCGCTTGTCCCATCACCTCATTTGCAGCCTCCGTAGAAGCGCATAGCGCGAAACGGCCATCCGGCTCTTCCTCCCTCTGCACCCACCGGCACGCCACAGCCATCCACCTCAGGGTATGTGTCTCCACCACAATGTCTTCATGCCTGCATGTACGTGCATGTTTTTGATTGCAAAACAAATAAATGTGATTTACAGCAGTGCCGGCGCTTTCCTTCTCTCCTTCTATGCATAACCAAATTATATTATCTTGCTTGTTGTGGTTAAAATGATACCCTATATACATAATCACATAGATAGATGTGTTAACCACAAGTAGTGCCAATGGATTTTTCAAAGCCATTTTTTTTAACACATGTAACAATGTAATTCTTTCTTAGCAAAGCACCTGGAGTGTCAGAACATTCAATACATGTCATACATGTTACCATTTTGAAAACGAGACCCAGGCCTACTCAGATATACATATTTTGTAACATTGGGTTTTGCTGAAACTGCACCATAACTTTGAAAATGGCATTTTTCTTTCAGTTTGGCAGTAAAGAAAAATTCACATGACATGGGCTTCAGTCCTAAAACAAAGCAAAATCTATTCTACAGCTTCACACATGGCCCACTGCCTCCTTCTGGCTTGAAGGAGGAAGTGCGTGTGTGAGGCTTGCAACTCGAATAATAGGACGCGTGGAAGCTATTTGGAACGCAGGGCGGGCGGTCGGAAATATGGGTAACTAACCTTTCCTCGTCCAGCCGCTCAGCTGCAGCAATTAAGGCTAATTTAAATCACGAATTCAAGTGCCTCACCATTCGTGAGCCCATCACTACCTACCACACTAATGCAGTCTCTGTCTCGGCTACTATCACCACATATCAGTCACAGAAATCTGTGGTGATAGAAAGCTGGGAGAGAGAGGAAAACACTAATGTTTATAAACATTTTTCAGAATGCACATTGTTACTGGATGTAACTATGTGCATTCTTACTTTAAACATCTGATTGGTTCAGGGACTGCCTGGTCCCTTGAAGCAATCACCACTCCGTGTTACTCGCTGTGAACGAGCGGCGGGTGCGCATGCATGCGCGTGCACCCGCCAGAAAGACGCTGGATGCGTATACGCGTCCAAATAGCCCAGCGCGCTGTCTATCTTGACGTGTATACTTGTCCAGATAGACTTAAAGGGACACTTAAGTCAAACAAAAAAAATGAGTTTTACTCACCTGGGGCTTCCAATAGCCCCCTGCAGCTGTCCGGTGCCCACGCCGTCTCCCTCCGATCCTCCTGGCCCTTCCGGCAGCCACTTCCTGTTTTGGTGACAGGAGCTGACAGGCTGGGGACGCGAGTGATTCTTCGCGTTCCTGGCCACAATAGCGCCATCTATGCTACTATAGCATATATCATATACCATATAGCAGCATAGAGGGTGCTAATGTGTCTGGGAACGCGAAGAATCATTCGTGTCCCCAGCCTGTCAGCTCCTGTCACCGAAACAGGAAGTGGCTGCCAGCGGGGCCAGGAGGATCGGAGGGAGACGGCGAGGGCACCGGACGGCTGCAGGGGGCAATTGGAAGCCCTAGGTGAGTAAAACTCATTTTTTTTTTTACTTAAGTGCCCCTTTAAGCAGATATATTTATTCTATATTATATGCACATGTATTTTCAGGTCTGTATTTTTGTTTGTTTCTTTTTTTGTATTCACTGTGTATTTATTTATTTAAAAGAACAGTATCAAAGTTATACAATTTGTGCCAACAGCATGAATGAATTTGTTAACCGTAAGAATGGACACAGCATATATTTTTGCTGTGCAGTTTTTTTTTTTTTGGTTTTTTTTTTATGTACCTGATACAGCGTTCCCTGCTGACAGCGAGGAGATGGATACCGGAATTGTCCAATTTGGTAGGTAACACCACTGTGCTAAAACAAATAGTGGAGTGTTCTTTTTGTTTTCTCCCCCCATCTGTCTCCACTCACGTGGCAGCTATAGTTTTAGTCTGAGGAGCGAGAAGAGACAACCCCTCTCGCTTTGAATCTGCTCTGCCAGGAGTTTGCAAAAGGAGCAAGAGTGTCTCTCCCTCCTCTGGCTTCTTCTGCGCTCTTTGCATCATTGGTTGTTTGCTGTTGCTATGCAACGCAAACAAATGATTCAATGGAGGGCAGAAGAGTTCTGTTCTGCTTCTTCCTCCTTGCACAATTACAAAACATGTACTGTAAAAGCAAGTGGCTGCAGCCAAAAGCAGTGTCTGTGGAGAGTGTTCCACAGGAGGCAGATTTGAGGAAACAGCAGCAAATTTGAACTGTACTCTATTACTGAAACATTTCCTTACATACCCCTTCACTATTTCACTGGTCACGCTCTCCACACAGCACCTCCTGTGGAAACCTCTCCACAGAGACTGCATGAGGCTGCGCTCGCCCCCCGCCTGCATATACATTTTATTGTAATCAGTCCCTGGATTCCCTGCTAATGCTCCCTCCTCAGGCTCACTTGTTTGACTCAGCAAACACAGAAGTAGGAGGAGCGAGAAACTTATTGGCCTGGCCAGAATAGGAGCGAGAGTGGTCGTCTCTGACTCCTCATAGAAACTTGCAGCAGCGTGTCACTTGCCTAAAACTCACTCTGGTGTGGGAGAGCCTCACAGTGAGCTAATCCACTACATCGCTCGGAAAGAGGAATCCCCTCACATAATGACCTAGTCCACTTATCTGTTGCCGGCAGTGTGTAAAGGGGACGGCGTCTGTAAGGTAGATGAAAAAAGGACACTGCAAAGCAAAAATATATGCTATGTCCGTTCTTTCTGATGTTACCAAATTCATTCATGCTGTTAGCTCAAATTGTATAACTTCTTTAGTGTTCCTTTGATTAATTATTTAATGATTAACTTATTGACTAAGAATGGAAAAAGGTTTGTTCTGAGTATTGCTGTTGGATTTTAAAAGGCACGAAAATAGACCTGATGAAGCGGTTATGACCATGAAATGCGTTGTTGCTTAAGTGCACAACAAAGTCTATTTCTTTTTTGAATACATCACTGTCCAAAGTCTACTTCTGGAAGGTAGTTTATGCTTTAACCCCTGCATAGGGGGTTAGCCTTGGAGTCCTGACGACATACTTTTTTTAGAGCGGCGACTACCACCACACCATCACAAGGCAGAGTGGTGATGATTCTTCCCCACATGCGCTTCCGAAAGGTTGCCTCACTGCAAACTAGCCTTGTGAGTATATCATATAGATAGATAGATAGATAGATAGATAGATAGATAGATAGATAGATAGATAGATAGATAGATAGATAGATAGATAATTACCATACCCCTGGCAAATTTTGACTTAAAGTTACTTTTATTCAAACAGCAAATATTTTTTTGACGGGAAATGACATAGGTGTCTCCCAAAAGATTAAAAGACAAAGTACAAGAGGCATTATTGTGGAAAAAAAACTTCTCACCCTTTATTTACATTTGAGCAAAAAGTGTCCAGTCCAAAATTATTCATACCCTTCTCTAAAATAATTAGAAAAGCCTTTATTGGCTATTACAGCAATCAAACACTTCCTATAATTGCAGACCATCTTTTTGCATGTCTCCACAGGTATTTTTGCCCATTCATCTTTAGCAGTGAGCTCCCAATCTTTCAGGTTGGAGGGTCTTCTTGCCATCACCCTGATCTTTAGTTCTCTCCACAGATTCTCGATTGGATTCAAGTCAGGACTCTGGCTGGGCCACTCCAAAACTTTAATGTTGTTGTCTGATAACCATTTCTTCGCCACTTTTGCTGTGTGTTTTTGGGATATTGTCATGCTGAAATGCCCACTGGTGTCTAAGGCCAAGTTTCTCTGCAGACTGCTTTATGTTGTCTTTGAGAATCCTCATGTATTGTTCTTTTTTCATGGTGCCGTTTACTGTGATTCGGTTCCCTGGTCCATTGGCTGGAAACCCCCCCCAAAAGCATTAGGTTCCCATCACCATGTTTGACAGTGGGGTTGGTGTTCTTTGGGTTGAAGGCTTCTCCTTTTTTACGCCAAATGAAGGAAACATCTTGACCAAACAATTCAAATTTTGTTTCATCTGACCATAACACCAAAGACCAGAAGTCTTCTTTGTCCAGATGAGCATTTGCAAAGGCCAAGCAAGCTTTTGTGTGCCTTATCTGGAGAAGTGGCGTCCTCCTTGCATCCGTGGAACTCGGAAGTGTGCAGTGTCCATTGGATTTTCTGCCTTGAGACATTGGCCTCAATTCACTAAGATCATGCTGGAGATAATAAGGCAAGAGAAAACTTACCTCCACACAGTGAGAGAGTTATCTTATCTCTTCATTCCTTACGTTACCTCCTCTGTAGTTAATTTACCTCCTCTGTAGTTAATTTACCTCCTCTGTAGTTAATTTACCTCCTCTGTAGTTATTTTCACACGCAGTTAATTAACAGCCTGTCTTTAACTCTGGAGTTATTTTAAGGATTGGAGAGTTAACTTATAGACAGAAGAGTTAACTTTAGGTTTGCCTAAGGTAAAATGTTTCCTGAATACTACTTGCCTTATCTCCATGGTAACAACTCTAGAAACATTATTAAAGACAGGAGATAAGCTTAGTGAATTGAGGCCATTGCCACCAGCAGAGCCCAAATTCACCAGGATGGCCTTGGTGGTGATACTTGGATTCTTTTTCACCTCTCTCACTATCCTCCTGGCCAGCACAGGTGTCACATTGAGCTTCTGACAACGTCTTCTGATATTTTCCACAGTGCGGAACATCTTGTATTTTTTAATAATACTTTCCGCCGTAGCCACTGGAACTTAAAAACATTTAGAAATGGCCATGTAGCCCTTTCCTGACTTGTGAGTAGCCACAATGTGCAGCCTCAGGTCCTCACTGAGCTCCTTTGTCTTAGCCATGACTGTCAACAAACCAACTGCAGAGAGCTGCTGTTTCTCACCTGTTGAGTTGATTAAAACAGCTGTTCCCAATTGATCAGGGTAATTAGGATCCTTTAGAACAGCTTGGACTATTTGGCCATGGTATAGAACTTTGAATTTTCATGCAGACTGACAGTTTGGGAAGGGTATGAATAATTTTGGACTACACACTTTTTGCTCAAATGTAAATAAAGGCTGAGAATTTTTTTTCCACAATAATGCCTCTTGTACATTGTCTTTTTATCTTTTGGGAGACATATATGTAATTTTCCATCAAAACATTACTTCCTGGTTGAATAAAAGTAACTTTGAATCAAAATTTGCCAGGGGTATGAATAATTATGGGCAGCACTGTATATAGCCTACTTACTATACTCTCACGACCTGACGATACTACAACAGATTGGGTTCCCGGTGTTTCTCTGTGTTTTTTCTTTCCAAGCAACGGGATAAAAATTGAATACTTCGGCCGCCAAGGAAAGTGCTGTGTCTGGTACAAACACAATACATTCCAAAACCATCGCCACAGTGAAACGTGGTGGCAGCATCATGCTGTGGGGATTTTTTCAGCAGCAGGGACTGGGAAACTGTTCCGAGTTGAGTGAAAGATAGATGGTGCTAAATACAGGGATATTCTTGAGCAAAACTTGTCAGTCTGCCAGTAATTTCACACTGTGATGGAGCTTCACCTTCCAGCAGGACAATGACCAGTAGCATACTGCTAAAGCAACACTTGAGTGGTTTAAAGGAAATTGTGTATTGCATGTGTTGCATTGAATCAGGCAACTCATCAGAGGCTGCAGCTTTGGGAGTATTCGATACAAAAGCAGAGCTTCCTTCTACAGGTCCACCGCTGCTGAGCTCAGCTCCAGCTTGGTGTTGGCTTGTGCATTACTATGCTTATGATAGAACTTTGCATTTCAAGTTTTAAGGGAGAAAAAAGCCTGTGACTGAATGATTTGGAAATTGGGATTATTTCCACAAAGCGAGCTTGCTGGTCTAGGTCAGCCTACAGATCTGGTGAGCGTGGAGTTATTATACACCAGGGAGTGGGCTTAGCACAGTGTGTGCACGGTGGTTCATGCTGGTGGTGGAATAGAGTTGCCATCCATCTTTAAAAACTTGATTACGCTATGTTTGCTTCCCTTCTCTGTGTCCTGAGTTGTTACTAGGAAGACGCACAAGGGCTCGTGAGGATTGTCTACATCATTATAACTAATCAGCTACAAGATCTGGTGAGCGTATTGAATTTACCTTACAATTTCAAGCCTGGACAGGGGCAACTTGTGGGATCAGTGACTTTGGACTGTTACTGTGATTTATAAGAACTGTGGAGTTGTATGGTTCCTAAATTATTGCTCTGGACATTTATGTACAATTTTTTGAAGTACTGGTAGATGTTGAGCGCTATACTAATTTTATAATTAAGGATTTCATAAGGTGGTGATACCCACCCACAGTGTAGCGAACAATTCTAGCAGTGTGAATTTAACATATAGTTACTGTTTCTCAGAGGAGCGCATATACCACTATCTTTTTTTATAGCTGTTCCCAATTAATCAAGGTAATTAGGATGCTTTAGAACAGCTTGGACTATTTGGCCATGGTATAGAAATTTGGATTTTCATGCAGACTGTGACAGTTTGTGAAGGGTATGAATAATTTTGAACTGGACACTTTTTGCGCAAATGTAAAAGGCTGAAAAAATGTTGTTGTTGTTTTGTTTTCCCCACAATAATGCCTCTTGTACATTGTCTTTTTATCTTTTGGGAGACATCTTTCATTTTCCGTCAAAACATTACTTGCTGGTTGAATAAATATAACTTTAAAGAGAAACTCCGACCAAAAATGTAACTTTATCCCAATCAGTACCTGATACCCCCTTTTACATGAGAAATCTATTCCTTTTCACAAACAGACCATCAGGGGGCGCTGTATGACTGATATTGTGGTGAAACCCCTCCCACAAGAAACCCCTCCCACAAGAAAAGTACGTACTTTTTTTGGCAGTTTCCTGTCTGTGAACCTTGTTGCATTGTGGAAAATAGCTGGTACAGCTGTTTCCAACTGGCAAAAACCATGCAGCAGCTACATCACCTGCCTACACTAAAATGTTTACTGGAGTTCCTCTTTAAGTCAAAATTTGCCAGGGGTATGAATAGTTATGGGCAGCACTGTATATAGCCTACTTACTATACTTTCATGACCTGGCGATACTACAACAGATTGGATTCCCGGTCTTCCTCTGTGTTTTTCCTTTCCAAGCAATGGGATAAAAATTTTATATTTCAGCCACCAAGGAAAGTGCTGTGTCTGGTACAAACCCAACACATTCTAACACCATCGCCACAGTGAAACATGGTGGTGTCAGCATCATGCTGTGGGGATTTTTTTTAACAGCAGGGACTGGGAAACTGTTCCGAGTTGAGTGAAAGATAGATGGTGCTAAATACAGGGATATTCTTGAGCAAAACTTGTCAGTCTGCCAGTGATTTCACACTGTGACGGAGCTTCACCTTCCAGCAGGACAATGAACCGTAGCATACTGCCAAAGCAACACTCGAGTGGTTTAAAGGAAATTTTGAAGTGAGAGGGATCCGGAGAATGCCATATTTATTTCCTTTTTAAATTAGGCTGATAGCCTGGCTATCATGCTGATCCTTTGCCTCTAATACTTTTAGCCATAGACACCGAACAAGCATGCAGATTAGGGGTTTGACTGAAATCTGACTAGATTAGCGACTATGTTTCAGGTGACACTACTGCAGCCAAGAGAGATCAGCAGGACAGCCAGGCAACTGGTATTGTTTAAAAGGAAATAAATATGACATCCTCCATATCCCTTTTCACTTCAGGTGTCCTTTAAGGGGAAATATTTAAATGAGTTGGAATGGCTAGTCAAAGTCCAGACCTCAATGCAATATAAAAGTATTAGAGGCAAAGGATCAGCAGGATAGCCAGGCAATTAGCCTAATTTAAAAAGGAAATAAATCTGTGTCAAACTTGAAGATTTCTGTTCACAAACGAAAACCATCCAACATGAACTGGAGCAGCTTTGCCTTGAGGAATAGGCAAGTATCCCAGTGGCAAGATGTTGTAAGCACATATAAACTTAAAGTATATCAAGCGATTTGCAGCTGTAATTGCCGCAAAAGTTAGCTGCACAAAGTAATGACTCTGGGGGTGAATAGTTGTGCATGCTGAATTTTTTTTAGGTATTTTGTCCTATTTGTTGTTTGCTTCAGGCTCTGTTCACAGTGGTCAGTTGTGTTGCCGAATAATTCTGCATGTCAACTCACTGCTTATACAATTCTATGGGCCTGTTCTCAGTAAAGGATTGCGCTAATCTAAGTCACTGCGTGCAGGCTTTGTATTAAAGTCTATGGCCAGTCTGCATTGCAGTGAGTAATGCAACTAACCACTGTGAACCTAGCCTCACAATAAACCAAGTAATGCATCTTCAAAGTTATCGGAATGTTCTGTTAAAGAGTAACTGTTAGGCAGAAAATACCCAATACATTCTCTACTGCAGGCTAATAGAGCAGTAGAAAGGATGCTAACCAGGCAATGTAAACGTTTAAAATCATTCTTACTTTAGTAGATTTCTCTCCTCATGTCCCAGGCTCTAAAAGTGTACGCAAGGCCGCAGAGAGAGTGACAGACATGCTGAATCAGCCTGATTGGCTGATGCCTCTGTCACTCCTCTCTCTGCACTGCAATTGGCCACCTGGTCTCCCCTTGTCTGCCTGGTCGCCGCTGCTGTTAGAGCGCACAGAGGGGGGCCAGAGGCTATCTCTTGTCACTGTCCTCTGCCCCCCTCCTCCAGTGGCATGTCCGCGCCCCCCCCCCCCCCGTTCTGCCGCCCGCCGCCCGCCGCATTCTCCTTTTTCCCCGCACTGAGCTTTGGGGGAAGGATAAAAGTGCTGCGCACACACACAGACTCCCGGAATAATGGTTCCAGGCGCTGCAGTATCCTACACTCTGCACTAGTGCAGAGAATAGATGGGAACGACAGCGCTTGGATCCATTATTGGGCGAGTCTTTGGCTGCTGCATTTATTCCTCCCCGCTGTGCTCAGAGTCAGTGCGAGGAGGAGGGGGATGCTGGGGGGGGGAAGAAGATCTAGCCGGACACAAGATAGCCCCTGCCAGCAACAGGAGCCTTCTAATATATAAATATGATTATAACAGAAATGAAAACTTTGGCACCCAGATACATCTGTTATGTAAGTACAGCATGTATTTATCTACTTATGTATGTGTTTTTTTGAGGGGGCATTTTAGAGCTAACAGTTGCTCTTTAATAAAAATGGAGCTAACGCTCAAACAATTCATTTTGATTACAGGTTGTGAGGCAAAAGATAAAAAATGCCAAGTTGGGTAAAAGCTTTTGCAAGGCTCTATAGCTTGCATGCCTGTCATAGTTGGTAATTACCCTTGGAATGCAGATATGTTGCTTAATTACAAACACTTCAAAGCACCATTATAGTTAATATGAGTGACTTTAAAGATTGTCCGTCATGTTAGTGATTTTTGTAGACCAGTGCAGAATAGTTACCCACACATTCCCTGTAGACCTTTATAGTGATTTCATTAGGAAAGTAGGAGAAATACTTCCAAAACGTCTCCCCCCCCCCCCCCCCCACACACACACGTGTATATATATTATGAAGTATTTACATTATTATGCTATGTGTGACATGCCAATTAATGTGTTGTAGATGGTGATTTTTAAAACATGGAGATGTATGAAAAAATATTGAAAATTGGAAGAGGAGCAACATCTGAAGTCTTTCTCATGAGGAATAAAGAGACCAAAAAATGTTATGCAGTCAAAAAAATTAAAGTGGATGCGCTTACACAGACAAGGAGTAAAGAGTCTCTTCTTCAAGAAGCAATTATCATGGGCAAGGTCGTACACCCCAATGTGGTAATGTGTCATGAATACTTCTGTGACCCAGACGCAGAATATGTTTTTATCATCCAGGACTATTGTGATGGTGGGACTTTAGATGATCACATTAAGCAGAGGAAAGGTGTTTTACTTCCTGAGGATACGATCATGGATTGGTTTATTCAGTTAACTTTGGCTGTCCAGCATATCCATTCCTTAAAGGTTCTTCATAGAGATATCAAAACATCAAATGTCTTCCTTACCAAAAAGGGTAGGATTCGGTTAGGAGATTTTGGCATTTCCAAGATAATGTGCAACACTATGGATATGGCAAATACCTGTATAGGAACACCATATTATCTCAGTCCAGAGTTGTGCCAAGACATTCCATACAGCTCCAAATCAGACATCTGGGCATTGGGATGTGTACTTTATGAAATGTGTGCTTTAAAACCAGCTTTTAATGCAACAAACCTAATAAGTTTGTTTTACAAAATTGTTAAAGGGGAATATGCCCCTCTGCCAGATTGCTACTCCAGTAATTTACATTTGTTAGTTAAATCTATTCTTGACAAGTGTCCAGATTCTAGACCTAGTACAAATGGCATTCTAAGCTTATGTTTTGTTCAAGAGCATTTGAAACAGTTTATACAGAAACATGAATTTCGACTATATGAAGAAAGTTCAGAGAAGGAAGGCAACAGAGATAATTTTCTAGTAGAAAGTCGGAGCAAAACATCCTTAGCGCATCATGAACATTCTGAAGCTGATAAAAGGTCTAAATCTGCTCCACCAACTTCACAGGAAGCAGATTTTGATGTCTGTGAGTTACGGCATCCCGAGGAACTATCCAGTAATGGGGATAAATCCTACTATTCTGAAGACTTTGACAATGACAGTCTTACTTCTGTCGAAGAAGACTTAGAGGAGGATAGTTTTCTAGTATATCCAAATGGTGAGATTCCAGAGGAAATTGGTAAGCATACAGTTTTGTTTACTGTTTTAGAAATATGGCAACAGTTAAGAATAGATAAGGGAAGACTTGAAGTAAAGATAAAAGCCACTAACAGACTGATTCACAAAGTATTTCTGTTGAATTCTCTCACCTTACTTATTAAAGAGAATCTGAACTGAAATTCAATAAAAAAAATTAAAAAAAAAACCATAGCTGTCCAGATATAATTACTGTAATTATATTGTGCCAATTACCGCTGCTCTGCTGCCTCCTGTTCCCCAGCAATTCCCTGATGAATTGGTACTTCCCGTATTAATATGGCCGCAAACTCCCTATAGTATCCGGGTCACGACATAACAGTCTGGGCTGAACCAAACTTCCGTTAAAATGCCTTTTAAACCACCAGCAAGCTAGAAAATACTCAAAATAATTTTTTATAGTACTGTACTTTTTCACCAATTTTTTCAATTAAAATGCTTAAAAGTTATTTTAAAGAGAATATAAAAATTATCTCGTAGGAGATAACTCAGGAAAAAAAGTTGTTTGCATATGGGCCACTGTGGGCTTGATCCAATTTACTTTTTCTCCTAAGTTTTCTTTTAGAAGATTTTTTTTAATGTTTTCAGCATTCTGTAATTGAAATCAAGTACCAAAAAGTAGTGTACATTATAAAATACACATTATTTTAACCTGCATGCAGCAAGTTACAATAATGCTGTCCGTTACAACGCAGAATAATGAACAGGTCCATACAATTGTATGGGCAATGAGTTGCCATGCAGAATTATTCTGCAATGCAATGGTAAAAAGTAGTGTAAAAAGAGCCTAAATGTTTTACAGAGTATTTAAAATACAAACATAAAAAATGTTACATTAAAAATGCAGTACCTGTATTTATCCGTTATCCTCTTCAGAGGTTGGCGTAACCTACAAATTATTTTCCAGCTATAACTGAAAAAGTACTTGTTTCATTTTTTTAGTTAGTATATTTTTTTTATTTGTAAAGGATCTAGTGATGGCGAGCTGCCTGATTATCCAGATGATTTTGAAGATGCTGAAAGCGACACTCTCGAAATGGTGGTAAATCATGCTCGATCAGCATTGGATTCGTCTTCTGATAATGCAACTTTCCAGGATAACCAGGAAGATCAGGATGGCCATACATTATCAGAAACACTCAAGACCCTCTGCCAGCAGTGTATAGGTATAAGAGTGTATCCTAGAACCTGACAACTAATGCAACCTGGAAAAGTGTGAGATAACAAGAAATAGGTTCACAATCTGTGGTGGTGGTGGTGGTGGTGCTGCTGCTGTCGCTCCTCCCCCCCCACCCCCCCTGCGCATACATTACCTGCTCCGCCGGCGCGACTCCCCAGGTCTCCGCTGTCTTCTCCGCTCTGGTCTGGTCTCCGGGTCCGGCAGGCTTCGCTTCTTCATGTCTGGGGGAAGTTTAAACAGTAGAGCGCCCTCTACTGTTTAAACTTCCTGCCGGGACAGGAAGAAGTGAAGCCTGCTGGATCCGGAGACCAGCGCGGAGACGGAGCAGCGGTGACCTGGGGGATACGCGCCGGCCGGATTAAGTAATGTATTGCAGCTGTATTGCGTCGGTCGTCGGGCGCTCGAACACCGCTAGCGACGCACTCCCTACCTGCGGGTGATCGACGGTAATTTCCCGCACGGAGCGATCGACAGGATAGATCAAAATTTAGCGGTAACGTTAACGATTTGACAGCAGATTTGATCCCAGTGATCGAATCTGTTGTCGATCGGCGGGGAATCGGCCTAGTGTATGGCCAGCTTAATATTTGTTTCCAGTACAGGAAGAGTTAACTGGAGTTAAGAAACTCCATGTAATAATCCGCTCAGCTGGCTGCACAGGCAGACAGCTGTTTGACCATTCCTCAAGTCTGTAGGCTGCAGGTCTCTGGAAGCTGTCTTTGCTTTGCAGGTTTCAGACCTGTTCTGCTGCTGAGGAATTTGCATATATTCATTATGCAAATCGCCTACCTGCCTCCTTTGAAGGCTGGCAGTATAAAAGCCATGTTCTCCCTCAATCCTTTGCTGGTCATGATGGTTTGTTAATACACTCCTGGAGTGTCAGCCTTGCTATTGTTGCTAAAGATTATCTTAGAGTAATTCCTGGGGACTGCACTAGGCAGCTTCTTAAGTGCTAGTCAGGTTGCTTTATCTGTTCTGTCTGTGTTGCCTCTCTGCTGTGATTGTCCTGTCGCCAGCGGTGGTCGATAGGAAATCGTTCTGTCTGTCTGGGGGTGCTAAACAGAGCAGCGGTTGCTACTGGTAGCCCCTTCTGTTCATCTGTCTTACTTGGATCGCACTAGCCTGTAGCGGCTGTGGATCCTTCTGATCTGCTTTCTTGGAGTATAGCTGGAGCAGCGGTTGCTACCGGCTATCTCATCTTTCTGTCTTGCTTGGATCACACTAGCCCCTAGCGGTAGCGGCTGTGGATCCTTCTGATCCGTGATCCTGTCCCTGAACCCGGATCGCACTCGCTCTGGCGGAAAAAGCAGTGGATCTTTCCTATCCTGTCCCTGAACCCGGATCGCACTCGCTCTGGCGGAAAAAGCAGTGGATCTTTCCTATCCTGTCCCTGAACCCGGATCGCACTCGCTCTGGCGGAAAGAGCAGTGGATCTTTCCTATCCTGTCCCTGAACCCGGATCGCACTCGCTCTGGCGGAAAGAGCAGTGGATCTTTCCTGTCCTGTCCCTGAGCACTCGCTCTGGCGGAAAGAGCACTGGATCTTTCCTATCCTGTCCCTGAACCCGGATCGCACTCGCTCTGGCGGAAAGAGCAGTGGATCTTTCCTGTCCTGTCCCTGAACCCGGATCGCACTCGCTCTGGCGGAAGAGCGATGGATCGTATCTCTCATATTCCTGTTTTCCGTCCGTCTGTCTTGTCTGATTCGAACGCTTGCTGTAGGCTCCGTGAGGTAACCGTTAAGCAAGCGCTCGCGTTCTCTTTTTCGTGTTTGTGTGTCGGTGGTTAGTTAGGGTGGCGTGCTTGTCTCTGTTGCACTTAACGTGCTGAGACCACGCCGAGAACGCATTTGCTGTTGCGAATGAGTGCGGTGTTCGCGTTTAGTTAGCATTTGTTATTTTCCTTATCTCCTCATTGTTGTTTGCTGTGCCTTTGCTACTCTCGTGCTCTGTCTTGCTTAAGTCTTGTGTCACCTCTGGCAATCACCTCTCTCGCAATTGCGTTCCTACTCTGTTTCTGCTGTTGTGTGTGCACCGTCGCGGGTTGGAGACTAGATTGCTGCACACACATACATTCTGTCCCTGTGCTCATTCTCATTCGCAATCGCTTCTCTTGCGATTGCGTTCTCACTCTTTTGTGTGTTCACTGTCGCAGGTTGGCGACGAGATTGGTGGACATGCATACATCCCTTCTCTGTGCTTATTCAGTCTTCTGTCGCTGTTAGCAATCGCCAACTCTTGCGCTTGCTTTCCCACCTCATCTTCACGGTTGTGTGTTCATCGTCACGGGTTGGCGACTAGATTGGTGGACACGCATACACCCTGTCGCTGTGCTCTCTCTGTTTAGGGGCTATCTTGCCCTGCATTGCTCCTCCTCGTACAATTCCTATCTGGCATCTGTGGCTGTGTAGAGGATCTGTTCCTCTGCACTCCACGGCTCCATCTGCCGGCAGGAATTCCCCTCTACAGGTGCATTGCACCCTTTGCTGGGTTTTCTCAGATTATACGCTTGTGGAGGATTTCCGCAGTGTCGGCGCGCATCCTGTGCGCTGACCACGGAGAGAATTCCACAATCGTTACACTCCAGTTGTTATCTATGCAAATAGCCATTGAGCTCTAGGACTTTGAAAGTTGCAGAGAGCTCTGACTTCTTATTAGGTTATCTTATCTGTATTGTGGTGTTTTTTGTTTTTTTGCAGAGAACAAAAGTCCTTCCTAAGCTTGTCCTAAGTCCTTCTCCAAGTTTGATGTCCCCAACTGTATCCCATTTATTTTGTATGGTGCTAGACCATTGGTACGACCAAAATGCATGACATTTTTCAACATTGAATTTCATCTGCCATGTATGTGCCCATTTAGCCATCCTATCCAGATCCTGTTTCAATATGACACTACCTTCCTGAGAGTTGATGATTCTGCACAATTTTGTATCATCTGCAAAAAATAGCAACATTGCTCACTACTGCATCTACTAGGTCATTAATAAATAAATTGAAGAGCACTGGACCCAGTCCAAACCCCTGTGGGACCCCACTGCTAACAGTCTCCCATTTTGAGTATGATCCATTGACCACAACTCTTTGTTTTCTGTCCATTAGCCAGTTCCCTATCCATGCACACAGACTCTTCCCCAGTCCTTGCATCCTCAACTTTTGCACCAGACTTTTGTGGGGAACACTGTCGAAGGCCTTTGCAAAGTCCAAGTATATCACATCTACAGCATTCCCAATATCCACATTAGCGTTCACTACATCATAATAGCTGAGCATGTTAGTCAAACAGGACCTGTCTTTAGTAAATCCATGTTGATGCTGAGAAATAAGATTATTTTCTACTATGAAGTCATGTATAGTATCTCTTAGTAACCCCTCAAATAGTTTGCATACAACTGATGTTAAGCTTACAGGTCTATAATTTCCTGGATCTGATTTTTTTCCCTTCTTAAATAATGGGAAAATGTGGGCTGTACACCAATCCACTGGGACTCTGCCAGTTGAAAGAGAGTCACAAAAGATAAGATAAAGGGGTTTATCTATAACTGAACTTAATTCCCTTAGGACCCGAGGATGCATGCCATCCGGGCCAGGTGCCTTGTCTATTTATAATTTATTTAGTCTTGCCTTCACTTCTTCCTGCGTTAAGTATTTAATATTACAGTTGGAAGATTGAGACTCTTCTGCATCTGTAATTTGCAACAGTGCGGTTTCCTTTGTGAAGACAGAAGCAAAGAAAGCATTTAATAACTCTGCCTTACCTTGGTCATCCACCAATGAGTTCCCACCCTCATCCTTTAGGAGTCCTATACAGTCAACCTTTCTTTTTTTAGAGTTGATGTACTTCTAAAACTTTTTTTGGGTTAGATTTTATATCCCTAGCGATTTGATTTTCAGCTTCGATCTTTGCCAGCCTAATTTCTTTTTTACAATTTTTATTGCACTCCTTATAATTACTTAGTGCAGCCTCGGTCCCCTCCTGTTTTAGGATCTTATAGGCATTCTTTTTCCTCTTCATTTTATCTCTAACCTTTCTATTCATCCATAGAGGACTTTTTTTATTCTTAGACATTTTGTTTCCATATGGGATATACATACTACAATATTGATTGAGAATAAGTTTAAAAGCTTGCCATTTCCCTTCAGTGTCCTCCCCTTGTAGTACATTATCCCAGTTCACCAACCTTAGTGCCTGCCTAACTTGTTTGAACTTTGCTTTTCTAAAATTCATAGTTTTAGTGGTCCCGCTGCCCCGTGGCCTATCAGTCACCAGATCAAACGTTATCATGTTGTGATCACTATTTCCCAAATGTTCTTGAACCTGCACATTTGATACATTATCTGGTCTATTAGAAATGATCAGATCCAGTAACGCATTCCCCCTAGTTGGTTCCGTTACCATTTGAGTCAAGTAATTGTCCTGCAGTGCTTTACCAGAATGGGTAGCCTCAATACTCCAGTCAATGTCTGGAAAGTTGAAGTCGCCCATAACTATGACCTCATTTTTACTTGCAGCTTTTTCAATCTGCTGTAGTAATCGCAGTTCTGCAGCTTCATTAATATGAGGTGGCCTGTAGCATACCCCATTAAGCAATTGGCAACTTTTATTTCCACCATTAATATTTACCCAAACGGACTCCACATCTTTGGAATCTTCCTCCATCTCTTCGTTGAGGACAACCGTAAAAGAATTCTTAACATTCTGTAAAGTATTCACCCGATGGCTGCGCACCCTGAACGCAGCTGAAGTGCCATGATGCTGCATACATGAGGAATACGGCAGCCTCCAGGGACACTCGCTTGGTGGCTGCCGACTGCAGCGAGATCCAGGCAGGCGGGTAGGGGTGAGTGACTTTGCACTCCCAGCTTATCCTACACTTAGGACCCGCCTCTGTACCATAGGGCCCCTGTAGGCAGGGGTTTACCATAAGGCACTTGTAGTAAACCTGGCCTTTCCCTCCCCAATAAACCTACACAGGTACTGTCTTCCCCAATAAACTCCACACCACCAACTCAGGCCACAGCCCCCCAAAAAGAAAAAAAAATATACCCACACAGAAATGTCTTCCCCCCCCCCCCCCCCATAAACTCACACCACCTCTACAAGTACAGATTCCCCCCCCCCCCCCCCCCCGAAATAAATCCACTCCACCAAAAAGCCATAGAACCCCCATAAACCCGCACCACCAACACACACAGATCCTTCCCTTCCCTCGCCAGACAAGCAGATAGCAGAAGGGAAAAAACTTTACACAAACTTCCATCGCTGGAGCTGCAGCAGCGTTGAGGTGCTAGCCTGCCAAGCCTGGGGAGAAGACAACTGCAGTGTAAGCTGCTCGGTCCATGCCTGCTCTCCTTGGGTGCCTCCCTTGTGATCGCAGAACAGGCGCTGTAGGGGGGCCGCAGGTGTACACAGCACTGCAGAGTGGGGATTCAAGGGGAGGCAGACAGTGCTATCATTCACTCAACCCCACCTGCTTGCCTGCTCCGGTCTCCCTGCAGTTGGCAGCCGCCCAGCGAGTGTCCCTGGTGGCCGCCGTATTCCTCATGTATGTAGCATCATGGCACTTCAGCTGGTGCACAGCCATCGGGGGAAGCGTATGTGTAAACTCGCGGCAGCACTTGCAATAATTATTCATGAATCATAATAATAATCACGAGTGCTGCCGCGAGTTTACATAAACACTTCCCCCGATGGCTGCGCACCCTGAACGCAGTTGAAATGCCATGATGCTGCATACATGAGGAATGCAGCGTCCGCCAGGGACACTCGCTGGGCGGCTGCCGACTGCAGGGAGACCCGAGCAGGCGCGCGGGCAGGGGTGAGTGCCTTTACTGTTTTCGTTTGATTTCTGCATATAAATGTTAAATGATGATTTTAAAATAAAACCTGTTTTGTGTAATTATACAGTCTACTTACTGTATCTTTTCTTTGTTTAGATGATGTTGGTCAGTCTATGTACAGTGAACTTTCCAGCCATTTCCTAAGGGGCTTGACACCAGCAGATCTTCAGCCTCAATTTGAATATAAGATGGATCAAGACAGACTTGAGACATGCTACATCATCTTCAGTATGGACCAGGATTCTTCTAAGGAGACATCAGAGTGATACAGTTGTCTAAATTTTAAATTTCACACTTCATTCAAAACTTGCAAGCTAATGTAATTACCATATTTGAAAGGGACCCTTTAGAAGATCCAAGTATATGAATCCACTACTATGCCATGAAAGAGAACTATTTACTCAAAATACTGTTCTTACCCTGTAAATGTTTTAATCTACTGAATCCATAGAGATGAAAATTGCTCTCCCAAGCTCCATTGACTCCCTCCTCACACCATCCTTTCTGGTAATGTGTAATTCAACATTTCATTATCTGTACAGTACTTTGCCTTTCTCAGACTTGTTTCTAGGGACTGTCCTGAACACACAGAGCATTAGTCTTATCTCTGCATATGGGAAAACAGACAGCATGACTCCTTAAAAATGAGGTGCTAAGGAGGGAGTTAGCAGAGAGGTTGAACAGAAGTTTCAATTTGACTAGATTAAGAAAAGGAAAAAAATTACATGGTAAGAAACAACAGTACTTTAAATAAATATTTCTCTTTCGGGATATAAAGAAACCAGTGTGTTTGTCTGGGATAATAGAGTATGCTTGTGCTGTCTCAGGAGCAGACAGGAAAACTGTGATTACAAAACTGTTGAGACTTTAACTGCAGATAACTGTTTTTTAAAGTGTATCAGAGGTATTCGTGTTTGTGTGTGTGTGTGGGGGGGGGGGGGGGCAGAGGCACGTTGTTCCCTGGTCCATGACCTGCATCTGTGTCCTCTATACACTTCTCTCTGCACCCCAACTCCCCCCCCCCCCCCCCCCCCGTTGTCACCCGCCCGAAGTTGCCAACATACAGCTTGTCCGCAATCTCAAGGGGGAGGGGCATCCTTTGCACGAGAGGCACTCCTGCAAAACGCTCACTGGAAGCCAGACGCCACTTTTCCAGCTCTCATTGGGCAGCTCTGCTACTCCGCCTCCCTGAACTCTGCTCTGTGATGAGACACAGAGCTTGCAGCATCGTGACCCCTGGGGTCACTGAAAAAAAAATGTAGCTGATATCTCGCCACAAGACTGTCAGAGAGGCAGGAATTGAGGCTACCTGATCCGGCTAGCCCACTGGATCAGGTAGAATTTTTTTTATTTGTTACAAAAATGCACACCCATGGGTTCCCTTTAACCACTATACGATTGGCATCAGTGTTCTCCCCAGGATTTTTTTCCAGCCGGGTGGCATGAAAAAGTAGCCGGGTGGGGTGCGAGGTGGGAATGCTGGACCAGTGCAACTCTACCTACAGCATAAGAAGAGGATGAGGAGGCGAGCTGATGACAGCCGGTTGCTTACCAAAACTAGTTAGATGATGCACCCGTCTAAAAGAGCCTGGCGAGAACACCGAATATGGGTGTTATAGTTGCTATTCATACTGGGGTGATTATTACATTAAATATGGGGGGGGGAGGGGGATAATTTCACGTTTCATACAGGGGTGTTGCATTTCATAGAGGGGGTGATTTTTGTTTATCATATGGTTGTGATTTGCTGCTCGGGTCAAGCGGTATTGCAGATAGTAAACAGGAGTCAGTATCATAGTAAATTATCTGCAATACCCCTCTACCCCAGCAGCAAATAACATCCATATGAAATAACATGCATGTGAACGCTGCAAGAATCACCCCCACACACTGTCTTTTCAAGGCACTTGCACATACCCTCAACACTGGATCTAGGTTCCATTTTTACTATTTTTGCAGCAGCAGCAACTTTTAACATACTTTGTCCAGCTAGTACAGCCAGGGCCGGATTTGTAATTTTTACTGCCCTAGGAAACTTTTCACAACTGATCTCTGGCAGATTAAATCACTGTGATTGAATCGGCCAGTTGCTAAAAATCAAGTAATGTATCACATCTTATGGGCAACCAAGCAGGCAGATGAGACAGACAGCATTCAGCAGCAGCCTCCATCCCCAGCAAGTCAGCTAATCCACATTGCAGCCATTGTTTGTTTTCACAGGTCCCCTATCTTGAAAGCTCCGTGTACTCAGCAGACTATGCACAATATCAGATAAGAAGTGAAGATTAGAAGATGTCTCACTCACACCAGAGGAAGGATGATTATCTACTCATGTGCAGTGCTCTGAACTTTTCCCGGCATCAGTGTGGCATGCTTCAGAGGATCTCGTGTTGCAGAGAAGCAGCCAGGAAACAGAGGGGGCGGGGCGTCAGAACTCCTTGCCGTGTACAGTATCTAGAGCTGAAGTGAAGAATCAGATTCATGCTGCCAGGGCACAGGAGAGACTCTGTGTGGATACGATCGCTAGGTGGAGGAGGGAGAGAGTGCAGCTTCAGGTTCTCTCCCAGCCGCCCTCAAGTAACTATGACAGGACTAGTTTCCCTGCACTCTGTAGTTGTAACTGGCGGCTGCCTCTGCTAGCTGAGCTGCCTGCAAGCTACCAGACACAGGCAACCAGCAAAGCGGGGCATAGAAGAGGCATTCAGTTATGGCGGTGATAGACAGTTACCCAGCCCTGCCCCTTACAACCCGCCCAGCCAATCACTATACAAGCAGGAGGTCACACAGGCAGATGAGCGCTCCTGCACTACAATGAATGTATAGCGAGAGCTGAGCACCGATTATAGCAGGCAATGGACCGCTCTGCCAGCGTGACATCAGCTGTAACAAGGTAGGCGGGCGGGATCTCAAACCAGCCGGGCGGCCCGCCCACTTAAAGAGCCCTGGGGAGAACACTGGGCATGAACGCAGAGAGTCCGCGTAACACCAATTGGCATCAACTTCTGGAGGCATGTTTTGCTGGGGATCGTGCACGTCCATGCACGCGCATCTCCGCTTGAATGACGCTCCACTCCGTCATCAGTCTCCCAACGGCGATCGCCGCTAGGAGATTGTTGACGTTGTAACTACCGTCTATTTACAATGTACAGCGCTGCAATCTACAGCAGCGCTGTAATAGGGACCGCCGTATCTCAGCTGTCCCCTCTGGAGGCTCAGGAGCGATCGGCTCTTATAGGCTGATGCCTTTGACAGCTAATCGCTGTCATTGGCTGGTGGGGGGAGGGGAGGGCTGGGTAAATAAATAAAGAAAAAATAGTAAATTTTATTCAAAAAAAATTAAATTAATAAAAAAAAAAAAACACACCTGCCTGCAGCAGCGATCAGAGCCCACCTACAGAAAGCTCTGCTGGCGGGCAGAAAAGGGGGGGGGGGGGTGGTATTTGTGTGCACGGCTCTGTGGCTCTGCAGCAAGCCATTAAAGCTTCAGATCCCTAATTTGCAAAAAAAAATACCTAGGGGGGATAAAGCCTGTGGTTTATTAAAAAAATTTAAATTAATAAAAATAAAAAAACACCTGCCTGCAGCAGCGATCAGAGCCCACCTACAGAAAGCTCTGCTGGAGGGCAGAAAGGGCAGAAAAGGGGGGGGGGGGGGTATTTGTGTGCAAGGATCTGTGGCTCTGCAGCAAGCCATTAAAGCTTCAGATCCCTAATTTGCAAAAAAATACTTAGGGGGGATAAAGCCTGTGGTCCTTAAGAGGTTAAAGGGGAACTGAAGAGAGAGGTATATGGAGGCTGTCATGTTTATTTCCTTTTAGACAATACCAGTTGCCTGGCAGCCGTGCTGATCCTCTGCCTCTAATACTATTAGCCATAGCCCCTGAACAAGCATGCAGCAGATCAGGTGTTTCAGTGGTTCAGACTTATAAGTCTGATCTGACAAGACTAGCTGCATGCTTGTTTCTGGTTTTAATCAGATACTACTGCAGAGAAATAGACCAGCAGGGCTGCCAGGCAACTGGTATTGATTAAAAGGAAATAAACATGACAGCCTCCATATACCTCTCTCTTCAGTTCCCCTTTAAAGAAGCAGGCTCCAAGGTTGTCATTGGCATTCTTGGTAAATTGCAGATTACCCAGCAAGCTCATGGGGAACCAAATTTCCTAGGATAGCTGTAAAGGACCATACATACGCTTTATTACTTTAAATGCTTTATACAACTGAATTTTTTACTTAAAGCACACGATTATTCAGGTTTGAGTGAGCATTTGATGTGTCCAACAGTGCATCTTTGCTGAGTATGCAAATCATCCATTTGGTGTTTTTTATAGCTAAACACACCTTCAGAACTGCTGCAATGCAATGATGTGTCAGCTTGTTAATATTACAGAGCCAAACTAATCCAACATGCATGAATACAGACTGTTTTGGACTGGTTGATCCTCATCAGTGCATGGCATGAATTAATATGGCTCTGTGGGATAGGAAGTGAAACACCCAGAGTTACAGATTGCCCAGCCAGCTTGGTAAATTAAGGGGCCCATACACTGGTCGTTTTCAGCCATTGATTGATTCTATAGAATCGATTGATCGGAAATTGATCCCATTAAATCAGCAAATCGATCGATTTGTAGCCGATTTCGATCAATTTGATCTATCTGACGGGATGGAAAATCTAGGTCGAGCTGCTGCTGGCAGCCTTGCATCTAATGGTGCAATAATGCATTTAGACCGATTTACAATAGATTTCATTCTGAAATGTATTGGAAATCTGTTCCTAGTGTGTGGCACACATCAGATAGATTCCTGTCAGATTCAAGTTGACAGGCATCTGACAGAAATCTATCTGATGGTTGAATCTGCTGCAAATCTATAAATGTATGGCCACCTTTAATCACAGGCCTGGAGAAAGGTTGATAAGGTAAATGTTAGATATTTACCTAGGAAGAGGGAAGCATCCGGTTGTTCAGAGGCTTCCTGTTTCCTCCCTGCCCCCATACTGCACGCCTGCGCAATAAACTGAAGGTGCTCGTTGACGAGCGGCTTAGTGCATCATTGCAGGTGTAGTTGTACTCTTGTAGGTGCAGTATGGCCGTGCTTGTGCAGGAAGAGGAGCGTGGATGCAAACTTTCAGAGGGTCATGGGCAGTGGTGCTGGTCTTGAGGAGGCCATGCAAAGCCTCTGGATGAGCCAAAGGCTTTCCTCTTTTTAGGCAAATATCTTAATTTTTGTAAATGCCTCAGGTTTGCTTTAACTGTCATTTGTGGAACAAACCACCTCAATTTCACTGAAGTCAAGCTGCAAATAGCTGCCTATAGAATGCTTATGAACGGCAGGCAATTTTCACCCTGTTTGTTCAGGATCATTTATATGAAAGATCCACTGTGCATTAGCTTTGGAATAGGGGTCATGGTCAACAGTGCTGCAAATTTTGCTGGCCAAGGGCATGATCTCACCCTATTGTAAACAACAATATTATGTCCTTGGAATAAAGTGTGTGCAATGTAGTGTACTGCACAAGTGTGTATTTAATGTTCTGTGTCTGCATGATGCAGTATGGAGTGATTTGTTTTCTGTATTTCAGGACTGTATGTATGTAATGCTGGGAATACACGGTACGTTTGTGCCGCGCGATTGAGCCATTTAGATGGCTCGATTGATACTTTCCGACATGTCCGATCACCCGCCCGATCGATTCTGCGCTCGATACTGCATGTGGACAATGGAAAAAGATAAGGAAAACGAGCAGAAGATAGAATTGCCCGCGGAATCGAGTGGGGAATCGATCGTGCGGCAGAATTGAGCCGCACAAATGTACCATGTATTCCCAGCATAAGAGTCTGTGGATGGGAATCTGGATGGATCCCCTGATGGTGCGATCAGGCAACCTGATTAGGCAGCTCTTGGAATCCACTGTATACAAATATAGAAAAAGAAGAGTGCTCTAAGACCAATATGAGCAATAAATAATTGTCCTGTCCAGGACAGGTCTCACCTGAATTCAAACGGCCGTCAGTGGGATACAGCCTGTATGCGCTTGTGTCAGGGATCAGGTTCTGGGGATGGCCACAGGGTGAGTGCCTTTGGGAGGTGCAGCCAGCATCGATGTCTGGATGGCGTCCTCGCGTCCTAGATGGTGGATGTGCGACAACAGCACTTGCTCCACAGCAGGACTTCCAGCTCTTTCCCAAGCCAGGGCAGCAACACGAAAACGGAGTCCGAGTGACAAGGTGCCGCTGCCCGCTGAGTGCATAGAAACAGTGTTGCACGGTTGCTGGGCAACACTGCGGTGGCTGTAAAGAGGTGGCAAGATACGTGGATGGTATAAGGGTATTTATTGGGCTTAAAGACAATGGCCTCAATACACTAAAGGGTGCTAAGTGTTAGTACGCCAGTAAAAATGCACTTAGGACGTGAAAACTGCCGCTTCACACGCTAATATGCGTGCAAGCGTTTGCGCGCACAAAGGTTAGCGCTACACGCGAAATGTCGCACCATTTGCGTGCATAATAGCCTGAAAAGCTACTTTACACACGAACGGTGCAAAGTTTTGCGCGCACCACTGCGACAGTTTGGGCGCACCAACTTAACGCGCGATCAGTAACCGCTTTGGATGTGTAAACTACTTAGCACCCTAGTTTGCACGTCCTAAGCTTTTAGGCGTGCTAACTAGGTTAGCACCCTTTTGTGAATCAAGCCCCATGCGTATGTCCGGGAAACACGTTTTTAATCCCAGTAAATACCGGACATCGATACTGACTGCACCTCCCAAAGGCACTCACTGTGTGGATCTCACCAGAGCCTAGTCCTTGGCTTTTAAAAGGACACAAGCACATACAGGCTGTATCTCACTGACAGCCCTTTGAATTCAGATGAGACCTGTCATGGACAGGGCAATTATTTATTGCACATATTGGTCTTAGAGCGCTCTTCTTTTTCTATATTCGTATGTATGTAAAACACGGTGTGTACATTGTTGAATAGTGTACTTTTTTTCTTCTTGTCATTTTACTAGCTGTTATATCTCTGGAATGCTGTTGTTTGCATCCTACCCAAAAAAATTTTGTTGTTTTTTAAATTGAAGAACACTTGAAATGAGGGATATGGAAGCTGCCATATTTATCTCTTTTTAAACAATACCAGTTGCCTAGTAGTACTGTTGATTGTTCATTCATCAGTAGTATCTGAATCACACAACTGAAACAAACATGCGGCTAATCCAGTCAGAGTTCAGTCAGAGCACCTAATCTACATGCTTATTCCAGGGTCTATGACTAAAGGTATCAGAGGCAGAGGATTATCAAGACAGCCAAGCAATGTGCATTATTTAAAAGGAAATAAATGTCAGCCTCCATATCCATATATGGATTTCTTATCCTAGAAAAAAACCTCAGTACATTGCTACTTCCAAAATAACAGGTGCAGATTCTTGACAGTTCTTTACAGCCTGTAGCTATCAAATACAGAAGTACCAGTGCCCTCCACAACAGTCAAAACAACAACTCTTCATCTTTGCGGCCGCGGTCCCCTTCTTGTACAAGTGCAGATGCACTGTGCAGGCGCCAGTGAGTTTGCACCTGCATAGTAGCATGGAGCCACTCATGCACAGAGAAGAAAGCTGTGCACGAGCGACTCCGTGCTAATGCACAGGCGTGAGCCGTCATTTGGGCCTGCACAGTGTGGCAGTACTCGTACATTGAGCAGCATGGCCACAAGCAATATTTGTCATTAAAGGAAAATATTGTGAAAAGGGTCCCAGCTCAGGAACAGAGGGGGATAGGGAGACCAGGGAAGCCTCTGACCATCCAGAGACTTTATCCCTTACTGAAATAAGTATCTAACTTTTTTATTCTGATTACTTCAATAAAGTGCATGTTTTAAGGTACAGATTTGCTATACAAAATTTATAGCATTACAGTTGAATCCCTTTAGAGTAAACTCCAAGGGTCCTGGCAAAATAATTTACTATTTCAGAAGTTTACCATATCAAGTTTCGTCATACATTGTATATTCATGCAGGTGCATGGTCAAGATCTGGAGTCTAAGCATATAATAGCCAGAGGTTACTATAATGATATTCTATTGTATTATCAGCTGTTCAGCAGCAGGGCCGGGCCGAGGCATAGGCTGGAGAGGCTCCAGCCCAGTGTTGCCAATCGTCAGTAAATTTACGGATTGTCCGTAAAAAAACATTAAAATTTTGGTGCCCGTGATTTCCGTAATTACTTTTGATGTGTCCGTAAAAATCTAGCAGAGCAGATCCATTCACTTGCCGGGGGCGGGTTGTTGCAGAGTTAATTCAGCCCCTCGGCTCGCTGTGGCAGCCAGTAGCAGCCATTTGTGCCTCACATATCCCCTCCCCTCTTTTCCCCGCCCAGCTCCGCCCCCGCCCCAGTCAGTCAGCATCAGCAATCTAGCCCGGGAAAGGAATGTGTGCGTGGCGCGGATTATTTCAGTGACAGTGACTGATAACTGAGAGTCAGAGCCTCTGTCTTCTCTGACAGTGGTGCTGGCTGGGGAGGGCAGCGAGCAGCCTGAGGACTCCAAGAGCCAGCGAGCGGGGAGACGGAGATCTGTGATCATCACAAGAGGAGTGGTGAGGAAACCCTGGCTTGTGGGAAAAAAAAAAAAGTTTTAACTGTTTCTGCTGCTCCAGGGGCCAGAGGAGTTCAGGAAGCGTTAATGGCTGCTCTGGTCTACGTGTATTGGTACTGTCACTGTGAGGCATTCCACATACACAGCACACACATACACAGCCTGTGCAGGCTTTATTACGTCACTGTGCTCTATCAGTAAGAGGGCCATATGAGGCATCTGAAGTTAAATGTGGTGCAATAGCTCTGTAGCTCATACATTATAAGAGCCACAGTCACAGCAGACGTGTTGTGCCAAAAACAGTGATCAGCAGCTCTTGTGACTTGCCCTGTCTGTTATCAGAACCTCCACACATCCCTGACATGATGCATAAAGCTGCTGGGCTGGAAATGGCTTATAGATATTCAGACAAGAAATACAGATCTATCACAGCAGCACGGAAGGGGGTACTGTCTCCCCCTCACCCCCTCCTTCCCTTAGGGCTCCCCCTCCTTCGCCCTCTCCCCTCTAGAACTAAGTCTTGTGTGGCGTTCGGCAGCGGGCGGAACTTACCTCCATCTCGTTCCAAGCGCCGGAAGTTCTGGTGCAGCTGCTCTGGTCTAGACCAGACTAGCGGCAAATGCAGAGACACAATCCCACGCCTGCAACGAGATGGAGGTAAGTTCCGCCCGCTACCAACTGCTGCACAACACTTAGTTCTGGAGGGGAGAGCGAGGGAGGGGGAGCCCTAAGGTGAGGGAAGGAGGGGGAAGATGTCCCCCCTTCCCCACCGCTCTGCCCATGATCGCTCCCTCTTCTCTGCGCTGCTCCCCACCTGCTGGGAGACACCTAACTACCTGTTCTGGGGACATCTCTACCCCTGGCTACCTGTTCTGGGGACATCTCTACCCCTGGCTACTTGTTCTGGGGACATCTCTGCCCCTGGCTACCTGTTCTGGGGACATCTCTACCCCTGGCTACCTGTTCTGGGGACATCTCTACCCCTGGCTACCTGTTCTGGGGACATCACTACCTCTGGCTACCTGTTCTGGGGACATCTCTACCCCTGGCTACCTGTTCTGGGGACATCTCTACCCCTGGCTACTTGTTCTGGGGACATCTCTGCCCCTGGCTACCTGTTCTGGGGACATCTCTACCCCTGGCTACCTGTTCTGGGGACATCTCTACCCCTGGCTACCTGTTCTGGGGACATCACTACCTCTGGCTACCTGTTCTGGGGACATCTCTGCCCCTGGCTACCTGTTCTGGGGACATCTCTACCCCTGGCTACTTGTTCTGGGGACATCTCTGCCCCTGGCTACCTGTTCTGGAGACATCTCTACCCCTGGCTACCTGTTGTGGGGACATCTCTACCCCTGGCTACCTGTTCTGGGGACATCTCTACCCCTGGCTACCTGTTCTGGGGACATCTATACCCCTGGCCACCTATTCTGGGGACATCTATAGACCTGGCTACTTATTTTTGGGGAACCACTGCTGCCAGATTAAGTGTATTTTGGGGAACTGCTGCCAGATTATGTGTATGTTGGAGGAATTGCTGCTGCCAGATTACATCTATTTTTAGAGAACCACTGCCATATTCTCTGTATTTTGGAAGAACCTCTGCCAGATTACGTGTATTTTTGGTAAAATGCTGTAAGATTACATGTATTTTGGGAGCTGATGGCAGAGCTCAAACTTCCTCGGCAGACCTTTTTACAGCACCACTAAAATCATGTATATTTGGCCCCACCCATGACCACGCCCACATTTCGGTGCATGGCCACGCCTATTTTTCGGCGCGCCGCGGGGTGTTTTGTCAGTAAAAAAAAGTATTTTGTCAGTAAATTTTTAGGTATTTGTCAGTAAAAAATAACGGGAAAGGTTGGCAACACTGCTCCAGCCTCAGGGTGCAGTGTAAGAGGGGGCGCAGAATTCATTCAGCTGTCATTCCTAATTGTGTTTGAAGCAGAAAGAAATAAGAAAAGGGGATACATGGCAGTGACTGCAAGCCAGATAACTAGAGATTAAGGTGTTGGGGAGGTTGTGGGCCCTTTGGCGCCTCTTAGTCCAATAACAATCAGTGTGTGACAGGTGGGGTGGCAGGGATGGAGGGGCACACTTTGGTGTCTCAGCCTTGGGTGCTGGAGGACCTTGTCCCGGCTCTGTTCAGCAGTAGCAAAAAAATAAAAAAAAACCCTCATAATCCTAATATGGGTGATACATCAGTTGATATATCAATTCATAAATAATTATATCCATAAAATTCTGTATAAAGTAAACAGAAGCGCCAAAAGAATAAAATAAACTAAAATGTTTAAAATATTCTTGGAAGGCAGTGGTGGACTTACCTCCTAAAAGAAGAAACAAAACTGTCAATTTCAAACGATATACATTTTTTAATATACTCCCCCCAAAAAGTGTTGCAATGTGTTTTGCAGGTATAACCCGCTTCATCAGGCAATAAATAGGGGAATAAAACTTTAAATCAGAGACAAAAAGGCTACATCAGATTCATATACTGTACAGTACTAATCATTATAATGGTAATAAGCATCAACTGTGTCTATGTAATAATGGTCAGAGTAAACACACTGTATTGACAGTGCATATTTATCATAATAAATGGCTATTTTGTGAACATTGCTACACTATAAAACTTAAAAATGTAATCCAGACATCTAATTAGTGTAATGTGAGGGCATAAGAACGTGAGAAAGTGGATGATATATGTACTCAGTAAAGCATATGTTAAACATTTTATTTTATTTTATTCTTTTGGCCCCTCTGTTTACTCTATACAAGGTTTGTGTCCATCTCTGGTGGAGGGGTGATTTACCCCTACTTTCCGATCTACAGAGAGCGACTTCTTAATCCTGAGAGAGGACAGGTCTAAACTCCTCACCTGCATTTACAGTGATTTGAAGGTAAACATGGTTTGTGAGTATACTTTTCTCACACTTCAATATACACTCCATTACCAGTACATACTACACTATATCAGGCTCTCGATGTTCCTTTTGTATATTGCAAAAAAATAATTCAAAATTTAAAAAGTGAAATAAAGCAGCAGAGAGCTTGTTAATTAGATGCATAATTAAGCAAAATTCCTATCCATATAAAATCCATAATTCTTTGTATACACATTCCAGTTGCAATTCTTAATTCTCTACCACCATCTAGTGGCCGATGTACATAGTACTTATAAAGCAAACTTGTAGCTGAAATTTAGTAAAAATGCAGATAAATAGAAATAAATGTGCATGAAAAAATGTTATGAGTTATCAATAAACAGTTCAGACTAAAGTCAACATCCATTTGGGCTCTAGTGTCAATAATTCCTTTTATTTGTTTTGTTTCCTCAAATTGTTTTTTAATTGATCAATTATACAGTATTTCATAGGACTATGGTCTTAATTGTGCACTTAATTAAAATGAGCAAGGACAGAGTAGTCTGTTTCCCTTTGTATTATATCTGTAACAATGTTCATAAAACCAGTTTAGTTTTTGAGGTTTTTCAGATTTCCCTACATATGTCAGCACCAAGGAATATGCTGGTGCTTTATAAATCAATGACCCACAGGGACATTCCAGTAAGTATACAATAACAGTGCTGTTACAGTTAAAAAGTTTCATTTTTTACTCCTGTCCATTTTTAGTTTTAAAAGACTCCTATTTCCTAGTAATCGCATTGCATATTCTACAGCCATAACATTTTTTTTGCATCTAAAAGGTGAGATAAACTGGGCTTATTTAATTTGGAGAAAAGACGCTTTAGACGAGATCTAATTAACATGTATAAATAAATCAGAGGGCAATATAAAAGCTTGGCAGATTAGCTTTTTGTCCCTAGGCTTTTACAAAGGACTAGGGGACATGATGTGGGCATGGAGGAAAAATGTTTAAGCCATTTATTTAGGAAAGGGTTTTTTTTACAGTAAGAGTGATTAAAATGTGTAATGTACTAAGTCAGGAAGTAGTTATCGTAAATTCTATACAGGTAGTCCCCGACTTACGAACGCCCAACTTATGAATGACCCGCCGTTACGAACAGCCTGGATTCTCTGTTTCCATGGGAACAAGCCCAAAATAAATTTTCAAATTGGACTTATAGTTTTTGAGAAAATCGATTTTAAAAATATCTAAGAAAAAAATGACTTTAAAACTTGTATAAACAGGTACAGAGGGCAAAGGTGACACAGAGGGGGGCACTGGGGGCACAGAGGAGATACAGGGGACATAGATGGCACAATGTTCCGACTTAAGAACAAATTCAGGTTAAGAACGAACCTACAGTCCCTATCACGTTTGTTAACCGAGGACTACCTGTATCTGCATTTAAGGGGGCTTAGATGCTTTAATGGCTATAATTACTAGGTAATTCTCAGTGGTTTTGATCCAGGGATTTTTATCTGATTACCATCTGGAGTTGGGAAGGGATTTTTTCCCTTTTGGGGCTAATTGGACCATGCCTTGTAAGGGTTTTTCGCCTTCCTCTGGATCAACAGGGATATGTGAGGGAGCAGGCTAGTTTTGGATGGATGGATGTCTTCTTTCAACCCAAATAACTATGTAACTATGTAAAAAAAAAGCCTTTCAGGTCCAGGAAGGTATTCCCATTCTCTTGGACTGATCAATACTACTTTTTGCCAGAATATCTTTTAACCTCTTGCATACTGGATAGTTCTGGTTCCTTAAGGACCAGAGCCATCCTTTTCCTATTTTGCAATGTGTTTACTGTGATTAGTTCACAGTAATCATGGGGTCAGTAGCCAATGAAATTGGCCCTGACCAAGATATGGAAGCTCTGCAAGAAAAAATGGACACAAACAGGTCGCTGATTCCAAGGTCTGGAATCAGTTAAGTTTGAAGCTTTTCTGAAGATGATTGTGGAAAAGATGAGTTATATCCTTCAATGTCTGGGTCAAGATTCAAAAGGTGTCAGTGCAAAAATATCTCTTAATTTCTCTGTGTTGGATATTATAATCAATGATTAGATGGTGGATTTTCACAGTATCTTGAGGGGCCCCAGTCTCTCTGATACCATATATCACAACTCTTCTCAACCTGCAATAAAATCTATTGTATCTAACAAATGACAGGAAAGGACACAGGGGGAACAGGAGAGCACACAGGAGGGACTGAAATGGAAACGGGGCCAGGAGGGGACATGGTGAAACAGGTAAAAACACAGGGGGCTAGGAGGGGACATAGGAGAAACAAGAGAGGACACGGTGGACACAGGAAAGGACACGGGGCTAGGAGGGGATCCGGGACAGGAGAGGGCACAGAGGGCCAGGAGGGGACACAAGGGAAATGGGAATACATGGGAAACAGAAGAGGACACAGGGGGGACCATGGTGGAAAGAAGGGGACACAGGAGGACAATTATTGGGGAGAACATCTACAAGACGCTCTTGGAACATGGACCCACCAGGTTTTGTATATATTTTTTCCCCTGGTTTTTGCACTCTAAACCTAGGTGCATCCTATATTCCCAAGCATCTTATATTCCAAACAATACAGTATTTCACAGTTTTAATTGACATTTCTTGGTTAATCACTGTATATAGCGATGAGATGAATGCTGTGACTTAAAAATATGGTTTTGTATAATTCACTGTTATCTAAAATTTGTATTTAATGACTAGAATGCTTTAAGTAAGAGATTCTCAGTACTAACAGTTGTATGAATTGGTAAGTGAACTGACCCAGTCTCACTGTCACTGACTGGATCCCTTTCCCAATGGGTGCCCCTTTGGGATCACTACTATTTTATGAAATTTATGGAGACAGTATAGAACTGGAGTTCAGTGGTAGTCCCCTTTCTTTCCTATTTTCAAATAATTTCTGTAGTTTCATCAGGAAGTCTTCACTTAACCACTTGATGACCACAGCGCTAACCCTCCCTAAAGACCAGGCCATTTTATGTTGTGCTGGGCTGTGCAGGCTTTTCAGCTTTCTGCACAGCCCAGCTTGGGAGCCCAGCGATCGGACTCGCCTCCTTTTTTTTTTTTTTTTTTGGTCCCTAAGGGGACATGCCGCCGGAGGGGTCTGATCACTGCAGCAGTTTTTTTTTTTTTTTTTCCTTTTGCCTCTACGAGGCTCTCTCTCCCTCCCTCCCTACTCCCTCCCCTTCCCTCCTCCCCTCCGGTGACTGAATTGGAACAGGACGGCGATCCGTCCTGTTCCGCCTCTCATAGGCATCAGCCTATGAGAGGACGGCGCTCCCCGGCCAATCAGAGATCGCTGATCTCGTACAGCGCTGCGGCCCCCGGCTTGTAAACAAAGGGGATTTCTTTCCCCTTATGTTTACAAGCAGCCTGCTAGCCGCAATCGGCGGCTAGCAGGCTATTCACGGAACTCTGCTCCGTGAACGGGCAGGGAACGATCGCGCATGGGAAACTGCAGCCCCAAGACTTGACGCCAATTGGCGTTAGGCGGTCCTGGGGCTGCCGCCGCGGTCACGCCCATTGGCGTGAGGCGGTTGTAAAGTAGTTAGTTTGTACGTCTTTTAAACGTTTCATGACCATTTCTTCATATTTATTAGTAGCCATAATAACCATTCCCCCTCCTTTGTCTGCTGGTTTTATAGTTAAGTTTTTATCATTTGAAAGTATATTGATGGTATCTAAGGTTTGTTGCTTGGTTATCACCTGTCTGAAGAACCATTGGCCAAATGTACAGTATATGAAGAAGTTCTTTTCGGGGGATGCACTGGAAATTGATGGGTAGTAGCAAATGAGCTGTCTATAAAACAGCTGCAGGCTGCAGAGTCAATGATGGGTGATGTTTTAAAGGTTCTTCCTGGAATCTGAAATGAAGCAGGAACAGGAAAGTGGTTGGCGATGACTGGAGAAATGGAGAAAAACTAAGACCTAAGATTAATTTTCTCACCAGGTGAACAGACAGAACAGTTTTTGAGGAAATGTCATGATGATCCACAATAATAACACAGGTTCATTTTCTTCTTCTTGTTTTTTCTTCGCTGGTCAAGGATGCATGAGACCTAGCTGCATGTGTTTTGATTGGTCAAAAGAGGATGCAGATGCCGGAGGAGGTGACTGAGTAGTGGGGGTCCATATTGGTCGATTAGGAATGGTGCTAGATTTTTCTAGCTGATGCTCACAGTCAAGATAAGATCATCCAGGGTTGTAGGTATACCCATTTGGGCCAAACATTCTTAACCATTTCACAACTGAGGGGTTTTACCCCTGAAACACCAGTGCGATTTTTACCTTTCAGTGCTGCTTCCATTCCTTTATTTCAGTAATATGATTGGTTGTTGGGGACTGGGGTCCCCATAACCAATCATTGGACTCCAGAGCCGGGGTGTGTGTGTGTGTGCGCGCGCGATTGTGCGCTGCACGTTTATTTATCTTACATTGTTATGAATGAAGACTGCTCCTGTTTGAAGCAGTCTTAATTCTATTCGAAATCGGTGAGTCTAATTGGATTTAGGAACGCTTGTTCCTAACGTCCAATTAGTCACCTGCTGTGCGGGCTGGCTGGAGTGTGTGCGCGAGTTCCCCGCCCACCCCCAGCCAGTAAACCACAAATGAGCACTGGGGGTGAATCTGTGCGCAGAGGGACAGAGAAATTTAGCACTGGGGGGGGGGGGGGGGGGGTAAAGTGGTTAAGATAGTCCTAATCGGTATTTGTGTTTAAGGGCAGACTCATTCCAGACAGTATCTGATGCCTACCCACAGAATTCAGATGTATATTGCACTACAGGACTTCAACCTTGTTGTAGGTGGCGAAGGGTTGCCTCGGCTGTAGCACAGCATTGTGAATCATTGTAGAGAATAGCCATAGTGGTAAAGAATCTTTCCGTAGAACTTGAACATTGATGCTTCTGTTCCATGAGTTTATGGATCCAGGACTGTGGTTCACCTTGTAATAAATAAATTATTAATCCAACCTTGGTGTCTTCATTCACAAAAGTGTGGGGCAGAAGTGCAAAGTAAAGCTGACATGAGTGGCAAAAAGCTCAAACCTGGTTTGGTCTCCTGAGAAGCTATCTGGTATAGGTACCTGATGTTCCAGAACAGAAGCAGCTGCTGGAACAGTATCAACCAGAGCAGGAACTGATGCAGCCTGCATTGGTGGAGCAGGAGCTGCAGGAGCACTTCTACTAGTAAGCGTGTTGATGTGTCCCTCCAAATGCATCCCCTTTGGGTCCCTTTGTGTCCCTTTTCTCCCTCTATGCCCCCCTTGTGTCCCGCTGCACCCTCCTTGTGTTCCCTTTTGGCCCTCTGCTTCCTACTTGTGTCCCTCATCTTCCCCTTTGTGTCTTTCTGTGTTCCCCTTGTGTCCCTCTTGTATTTCTCTGTGTTCCTTTTAATCCTTCCTTGTGTCCCCCAGATTCTCCCTTGTGTCTCTTTGCGTCCCCTTTGTGTCTCTTTGCGCCTCCTTGAATCCATCTGCGTCTCCCTTGAGTCCCTCTGCACCCCCTTGTATCCCTCTGTGTCCTTTTGTGTCTCTGCACTTCCCTTGTGGCCTTGTGTGTCCCTTTGTGTACCCTGTGTACATGTAACTGACCAGTCTGGGAGGAAGAGGGAAGCTCCCACCGTCCATGTACCATTTGGTGCCATCCAGCACCATTTCTGCCCTGTATCTCAACAACCTTGGGCAGCCAACACTTCCCTCCATGTGACCGCACAACGGGTCATGTGGCAAAGCAAGCCTGTCATTGGGACACCTGTGGTGCCACACGGATTGGTCAGTCCTAGCTCAATGGGGAGGGAAGGCAGTAGAACAGGCCATTAGAGGCTACAGCCCATCAATGGAGGAAAGTTGTGTGCTGCATGCTTCAATTAGGTCAAGGTGCCCAGAGCAAGTGAGCTTCCTCTGCAGATTAGGCTGCACCAGGCTGGGGGAGCACAGTACATGGAGTCCCTGACATGACAACAAGTCAGAGGAGATTAGTATAGGCGGGTGTTCAGAATTCTGGGACTCCTTGTAATTGGTCCATAAGATGCACTGACTTTTTCTCCCCACTTGTGGGGGATAAAAAGTGCTTCATATGGTCTTAAAAATACAGTAATTTTAAATTGGCTTCAGAGCATTTCTCATTGTGCCAGCCCATCACCTCTTTATCTCACATTTGTATGGCAACCTGGCTTTCATACTTTCAAGGACTAACTTACATTTATTTTCATGGAATCCAGAAATCTAATATGCCAAATCTTTTATTGGCACGGGACACGTGGAGCCATCCAAAACTACTTGCTTAAAGTCTCAGAAGCTGGCATTTCCCTGGTAGATTTTGATTAAATTAATTCCAGATCAACTTCCCTGCAGTTTTCACCCTTACACTTAACTATGTCAGAAACCTGTTTCCACAGGCTTGTCAGAAGAGATAGTAACATAGTCAGTTTTGTTGAAAAAAGACATCCATCCAACCAAAAAGAAAAAACAAAAACTGTCCTGAATTTGCACATTTCCCAGTTGATCCAGGGGAAGGTGAAAAACCTTACAAGGCCTTGGCCAATTAACCTTAAAAGGAAAAAAGATGGTGGTTTGCATATTGCGCATGCATGTGGCCCCTGTACTGTATTGGTCAAAGGCATCATGATCCCTTGACCCTTGTGGCTGCAGTGACTGGCTCAAGGGATAATGTGATCCCTTGGCCAGTCAGTCTCCTCCCAGTCCCTCAATGAACACTGTTACTACTAGTAATAGTTTTCCTTGATTGAAAAAAAAGTAAAAGAAATTATTAATTGTTTAAAATAAAAAATAGTAGATAAAAAAAAATGTTCATGTGGTGCTAGGGATCATGAGGTCTCAGTGTGCCTGAAGGGCCGTACCCAACACACAATGTTTGCAGTGACTTTTTTCACAACAAACATTGTTTTTGTGATATCGTGTAATATTGTTTAACAAAAAATTTGGTAAAGGATGTTTAAAGGACAACTATCAAAGTTCGAAATGCCACATGCATTTCCAGTAATTACAAGCAAATAGCAATACAAATGCTTTTTTCATATTTTCATGTTTTATATGAAGAAAATGACATTTACAGAGAACAATAATGTAGAAAAGACAGAGCGCTCAACAGATATTTCTCATACATGCATTGCTAGTGACTATCACTTTAAATAAACGTCCACCTTTTGAACATAAAAAAATGTCCGTAATAACAAATACAGTTGCTTTCTCCAATTTAACCCCACTTGTATGCGTGATGTCCACAGCCTTGCATCAATCAACAGAGTGGTAACACTATACGCTCACCATCCTCTCAGATCAGCAGAAAGCACTTTTGGCCTTGCCAGCAACCTTTTCTTCCTCCACTCTTCAAAGTATATCGGGGTTCCGCCATACATAAAAGTTTTAAGACACAGCAGCAATAGTGTAATATCATCTGGTCAGTTTTCCACCCAGTGCACCATTAAGCCAATTGTGTCAACCAGCGTGCCTCCACCACACAGACACACAAAGCGCTCATCAGATGCGAGGTGATATTACACTATTGCTGCTGTGTCTTATATCTTTTATGTATGGCGGAACCCTGATATACTTTGAAGAGTGGAGGAAGAAAAGGTTGCTGGCAAGGCCAAAAGCGCTTTCTGCTGATCTGAGAGGATTGGCCTATTTTTTTGGTGAGCGTATAGTGTTACCACTCTGTTGATTGATGCAAGGCTGTGGACATCACGCATACAAGTGGGGTTAAATTAGAGAAAGCAACTGTATTTGTTATTACGGACATTTTTTTATGTTCAAAAGGTGGACGTTTATTTAAAGTGATAATCACTAGCAATGCATGTATGAGAAATATCTGTTGAGCGCTCTGTCTTTTCTACATTATTGATATTTTTGAGGTGTAATACACACTTTTTATGCAGATAGCGACCCAGATTCAAGAATAACTTTATCAATAAGCATTATTAGAACTTTCAGGTGCTAATAAGGGTCGAGCAGTGAGGAGCGCACGGTTATTTGAATATTGATATTTACAGAGAACAGTTTTCACTGTGGGCATTACTATGGAGTACTGTGTCCAGCACATCCAGCATACAGAAACAATCTTCACTGACTCTAATACTGTGACTGGAATCTGTTCAGAATGATAGAGAGCAGAAATATAGCTTCAAATGTGTGTAAATAATCATTAGCTGCAGCTCTGTCTGTCTCTCTCTGCCTTGCAGTGTAAAGTAAACAGTTTACAGCCAGGTTACAATTCCACTCTGCCCCCCCCCCCCCCCCCCATGCCAACACAAAATTGTTACAAACAGCTGATAAAGCATTTTTTTCCACACAGGCCATGCTGAGAGACCTCTGAAAAGCTTTATAGGGTTGCTGGCTAAAAGCTCTATAGGTATGTGGGGTTTACACAAAAACAGTTTCTTTGATAATTGTTCTTTAACGACGTAAGGTGATCACGACCGTCAAGACAGATCACTGAGTGACTGATTGTCCAGATCCCCATTGCCCACCGTGATAATTTTACCACATTTGTTTTAATGATAGTTCACCCCCTTTGTTACCATGTTAGTGAAGATGGATCGGGAAATTATCGCTGGTCACCAATGATCCCTGATCCATCTTCACGTGGGTACTTAGTTTATATTTAAAGAGGAACTGTAGTGAAAATGACAATGAATAAAATGTCTTATTTTTCACTATATTCATTTATAGATTACTTAGTCATTGTTTGCCCAAATCTTCCTTCTCCGATTTACATTCTGAGATGTATCACTGGTGGCGACATCTTTAGTCTTGCCAGGGGATCTGTACGGAATGTTTGTTACTGAGATCTCTATGCCCCTAGGGGGATATTGCTTGCTTGGCAGCTGGAAATAAACTGTTATTTCCCACAATGCAATGAGGTTCACAGACAGCAAGCTGTCAGGACCATGGTCATGACATCACCCTGTGGGAGGTAAAGTTAAGATTTCTCATGGGAAAGGGGGTATCAGCTACTGATTGGAATGAAGTTACAAGATAACGGAAAATTGTATACTCACCTACCGGTAATTTTCCTTTCCTGGTGCATCTCCATGTCATCATACTAATGGGTTAGGCTCCGCCCCTAAGCTCTAATAGGACCAGGTGTTTATAAATCTTTTGAAGCGAAGGCAATCGCCATTCTTTTGAATATTAACTCTCCCCGAGGGAGGGCGTATGATGACATGGAGATGCACCAGGAAAGGAAAATTACCGGTAGGTAAGTATACAATTTTCCGTTTCCCTGGTGCCTCCATGTCATCATACTAATGGGATTTATCTTAGCTTACAGTAGAATATAATTTCAGACAGGGAGGGTATTATGCTTCAAAAGTAAACCCAATTTATTAACAGGATTTTTCAAACACAGAAAAATAGAACATTTAATTACTTTACAGACAGCACTGCTCTACCGAACTCCACTGATGATAATGCAGTTGGATCTACTCGGTAATGGGTTATAAAAGTATGTAATGAGGACCAACTGGCCGTCTGGCAAATTGTATCTGCTGATACTTTTGAGTGAGCTGCCCATGACGCAGCTATCCCCCTTGTAGAATGTGCTGACAATTCACGAGGCGGGGAACGTCCATAGGATGCGTATGCTCTTTGAATCAGTTTACATATCCATGCTGAGATCGTCCTCGTGGTCGCTTTGTAACCCTTTTTATATCCTGCGGGTATGAGAAAGAGATTTTCCGCTTTTCTGAAATCTTTAGTTTTCTCTATATACGTTTTGAGAATCATTGCAATATCCAGTGGATGATGATCTTGGTTAGAGGCTTCCTCTCCCTTTAGCACTGGTAGTGTGATCTCTCTGTTGACGTGGAAATTTGATACTACTTTAGGTAGAAATTCTGGCCTTGGTCTCAAAACCACTCTATCATCATAGAAGGTAGTGTACGGTTCTGACACTCCCAGTGCTTGTATCTCTGATACTCTACTCGAAGAGGCTATAACTACCAGAAACACAGCTTTCTGTGTTAGATTTGTGATTGTACAGTCCTTTGTAGGTATGAAAGGTGCCATTTCTAGAAATCTTAACACTAACGGCAGATCCCATTTCGGGAAATAGCTTTTCCTTGGAGGTCTGATTCTTAGGACGCCACGTAGATACTGTTGGATTAACGGTTCCTTTGCCCAAGATCTGTTGGAAAATAAGGAAATTGCTGCAACTTGGGTTTTTATAGAGCTTAGACTTAGGCCCATGTCTAGGCCGGACTGCAGAAAAGACATTACGTTATTGACCTGTGGAACAGTTGGTGTAAATTTCTCTTTTAAGGCGAATTCAACGAATTTTTTCCATATGTTGCAATACACTTTATTTGTGGAAGCTTTCCTTGAAGATTGGAGTGTCGTAATGACATCATTTGAACATCCTATCTTTAATAGTTTCTCCCTCTCAGCCTCCAGGCCATCAATCGTAAAACTCCCGGGTTGGCATGTAGGAGGTTGCCCTGGTGAAGCAGATCCCTGACTTCGGGTAACTTGATCGGTGGTTCCACTGACATTTGGATCGCCATCGTGAACCATGGCCGTCTGGGCCAATAGGGAAGAATCGCTATTACTTCTGTTGACTCCATCATCAATCTCCTGAGAAACCTGGCTATGAGAGGTGTTGGTGGGAATGCGTAAGCTGTCTTCGGCCACGGTTGCACTAGAGCATCTATGCCTGCTGTGTTCTTGCATTGGTATCTGGAGAAAAACAGATTAAACTTGTTGTTCCTGTCTGTTGCAAATAGATCCATTTGCGGCCGACCCCATAATTGCGTCAGCTTCAGGAACAGTTCGTCTTTCAAACTCCATTCCAGGTTGCTTACTGCTTCCCTCGACAGCATATCTGCCATCGTGTTCTGTTTCCCTGGTATGTAATAAGCACGCATATCTTTTAAATTGTGTTCTATCCAACGCATCATAGGTGTTAATATTTGCAGCAAGATTCGGCTCCGAGTTCCACCTTGCTTTTGAAGATAGGCTACGACCGTCTTGTTGTCCGATTGGACACACACTGATTGCTGGAAGATCTTGTGTTCGAAAGCTTTCAAGGCTTGGAAAACCGCTTGTAGTTCCAGTACATTCGAGGCCGTTGATATTTTTTGATCCCAAGTACCCTGAACTGCAAGACCGTCGCAGACTGCACCCCATCCAGTCTGGGATGCATCGGTTGTGAGAATCATCCAGGTTTGTGGAAGGAGAGAGAATGAATTCTGTTCATCCACCATAGGAGGGCACTCCTCATCTGTTCCGTTACTCGAATTGATTGTTGATAGTCTCTCTTCTTCCATTGGGACAGAAAGTTGAACTGTATTGGCCGCATGTGCCATCGACTCCATCTCACCAATGGTATTGTTGACGTAAACAGGCCTAAGAGATGTAGGCATTGCTTCACCGACCAAGACCTCTTCGATTTGAAAATTCGAACAGTTTGAATTATTTTTTCCATTTTGTCGAGTGGAAGTGACACGGTGTTCTTGTTCGTATCGAATAGAGCCCCTAGATAGATCAATGTGTTTGTTGGAAGAAGTTGACTTTTGTCTAGATTGACCATCCACCCAAACTTTTCTAGGGTTTGAAGTACTATGCCTCGATGTTGAACTATTATCTCTTCGGTCTGGGCTAACAGTAGCAGGTCGTCTAAGTAGCTGTACAGACGTATTCCTTGCTGTCTCAGTATGGCCACCATAGCTTGTAAGATTTTTGTAAAAGTCCGAGGTGAGGTGGAGAGGCCGAATGGCAATGCCATGAACTGTAGATGCGTCTCTCCTATTGTGAATCGTAGGAAACGCTGATATTCTGTGTGAACTGGTACATGGAAGTATGCATCGCGTAAGTCTATTGATAGCATCAAATCGTGAGGCTGCACCTGCGCGATTATAGTTTGGAATGACTCCATCTTGAATTTTTGCAGCGTGATATATTTGTTTAGATATCTTAGATCGATCACCGGTCTCCATTCTCCGGTTTTCTTTGGCACGAGAAAAACTAGAGAGTATACTCCCTTGAATCTCTGTGGAGGTGGGACTTCGCATACAACTCCATGTTCCAGTAGGTTCGTTTTGAATTCCAGCAGAACTGATTTTTTTTCTTTTGTTACAGGTAGCTTTGTTGGCACAAACATATTCGGGGGTCGCGCCTTGAAGAACCAGGTATGGCCCTCCGTGATGGTTTTTAGTACCCATGGATCCTTTACGTATTGCTCCCAAACTTGTCCATATTTCCTTAGTCGTGCCCCCACTGGACAAGCTTGGGGCTGGACACCGTCAAAAGGGCTTTGTCGCTTGTTGTTGTGGTGCTGTAGCTGATCTTGGAGCCCGTGCCGCATTTGGCTGAGATATTCTCCAGCTCCTGCGGTATTCTCGGCCTGGTTTATATGCTCTGGAATCTTTATTCCTTTGTTGTCCTTGATATTTCTGGAAAAACTTTTGTCTTCTATTTTTCCTGTCCTGTGGGATTAAGGTAGACTTTCCTCCCGTTACCCTCTTGATTGCTTCCTCCATCTTTGGGCCGAATAAGTTTTCTCCGTCAAAGGATATTTTGCACCAGTTTTGCTTTGATATCCCGTCTGCAGACCATGGTTTAAGCCACAATGCCCTCCTAGCTGTGACGGAGAAAAGCATCGATCTAGATGAAGCTCTAATAGTATCTATAGCTGCTTCTGCTATATAATCTGAAGCTATCTTTATATCTTGTACAGACCCTAAGATCTGTTCTTTCGTTCCACCGTTATTGATTACATCTTCAATGTTTTTCGCCCAGACCTTAACCGCTCTTGAAATGGAGGTTAATGCTATTGCCGGTTTACATGTCCCAGATGCCAGAAAATAGATTTTCTTCAAATCATTGTCTATACGCTTGTCCAATCCTTCTTTGAAAGTGACTGAATCCTCTAACGGCAAAGTCAGGTGTTTCGCTAAATTAGAAACTGACGCATCTACAACTGGACAGTTATTTAAAAACTGTGTTTCTTCTTCCGGAACTGGGTATAATTTAGACCATCTGTTCTGCATGGAAGGTTTTTTATCTGGTCTCTTCCATTCATCCGTTATCAATTCCTTGATTTCCTCCATGAGAGGGAAAGAAGTCCCCTTTTTTTTTAAGATGTGGAAAATATTTTTTAATCTTTTGTGAATCATCAGTTAACTCTTCCCAGGCTATGGCTGATTTTACAGCCGTAATTAACGGCTCCACTAAAGAAAAATCGAAATTGGATGATATATCTTCTTCCAGAGTTTCGTCATCCATTGGATGAGATTGTAGATCTGCAGAACTGTCTAAGTCATCGTTAACAGACAATTGAGCTACTGCTGAAGGAATTTCTACAGTGTTTTGCTGTGTAGCCATTTGCTCACTCACTGCCTGTCTAATCAAAGCCATAATATCTTCACTTTGCGTATTCTGCTGAGTTGAAGTGGATGGCTGTGATACTGCATATTGTAAATCACGCCTTGACGGTGATCTAGGTCTTCTGTGTTCCTGTCTATGAGACTTTGAACTGCCACCGTATTCACGATTTGACGTCCTCTTTTTACTTGGCGATCGTGATCGTGTTCGCCGCTTCGACCTCGATCTTGAGCGATCTCTTCGGTTCGATCTGTGCGGACTGAACACAAAGTAATTAGTATTGTTTAAATACTAATACCAGAGTTATTAAACTCCTCCTATTTTTTTTTTTTTTTTTACCTGTTTGATCTCTTTGATTTTTTCTTCCCCATAGTTTTAAGGTAGCTTCTGACACAAAGCGCACAAGAGCTATAAAAGATCAATCATATATAATCCATATTGCAGTAAAAATAATCATAAAGAAAAAACAAACAGACAAAAGAGAGAAAACCTATTAACATATAAACCTTGGTGGGAGAGAATTACCTTTCAAACAATGTGTCAGATCGCAACGACTTCCAGTAGGCTGTAAAACTTTGTTCACCACCGCTCTTTGTGGCTCCAGACGCAAACAGCGTTTGTGTGAGCCACTCGAGCAGTCTACAGAGCCGCCTTAAATAGCGTGGGCCAATGGGAATGCAAAACGGCATTGCCCATATCAAAGATGGCCGCCGCCATACTGCTGCCCAAAGTAGGCTGGCCAATTGCAGCCTTAGGACGTTGCTGACGAACTTCCGGCTTACAGAGCAAGAAGCCGGAAGTACTATGGCCGCCCCCCGCTCCGGAATTAGGTAAGCACGCAGTGACCTATTTGAAAAATTGGAAACCCTAACTTCGCGTAGCAGCCCTGCGCACATGTGTCAGAATCCCTTCGGGGAAAATGTTACAAAATGATCACCGGCAAGTTTATTAGCCGTGCGTGATAACTGCATACTCTGCAGCTTCCCAAAACAGGCTCATTTAGATGCCAGATAACAAGGGACTTCATGCAGGAAAATAGGGAAAAAACCTGCACGGAACTCATCTGAAACACAAAGGTACGATTAATTCAATACTTTACCAGTATGTGTAACACTGTGATCCTAGAGAGGACAGAAAAAAGAATGGCGATTGCCTTCGCTTCAAAAGATTTATAAACACCTGGTCCTATTAGAGCTTAGGGGCGGAGCCTAACCCATTAGTATGATGACATGGAGGCACCAGGGAAACTTTATTCATCGAATACGACGGTTGTCGTACCCAAAACTGATTGCGGTACACGCAGTAATGGCAAACAAAAACAGAATAACAATACAACAGCAATAGAAGTGTGCAATAATACATGCAGTTTAATGCCTGGCAGATCTGCTTTCTCTTCAGCTGCTATGCCCCAATCTATCACAACTTTCTTCACCCTATGTGGCGCGTCCTCGCTTGAACAGGAGGTGAGGAACCAACACCTGCCCGACTTCGGTTACACCCAGGCACTGGAGGTGCAAGGTATAGCAGCTGAGGCCAAGAAAGGCAGAGTACCACCAGAACAAACAAGACTGTAGTTGGGTGCAGGGGCGTAGCTAGGGGTGGGCGGGGTAGGACAAGTGCCCCCGGGCGCTGGGTCCCTAGGGGCGCCCAGCTGTGACCTGTGTTTTTTTTTTATTTATTTACCTGGTTACTACCACTGGGGACACCTATAGACCTGGTTACCTATACTGGGGGCACCTATTTTGGGGAAACTGCTGCCAGATTAACTGTATTTTTGGGGAACCGCTGCTGCCAGATTAAGTGTATTTTGGGGAACAGCTGCCAGATTATATGTATGTTGGGGGAACCACTGCTGCCAGATTGTGTCTATTTTGGGGCAACCATTGTCAAATATCTGTATTTTGGAGGAACCTCTGCCAAATTACATGTATTTTTGGTGAAATGCTGTCAGATTACATGTATTTTGGGGGGAAACACTATGGCAGAGCTCAAACTTCCCTGCCAGACCTTTTACACCACTGCTAAGGTCATGTATATTTGGCCCCACCCATTACCATGCCGACGCCCCTTTTTTGACCTTACAGGGCGCATTAATAGTCTTTGTCCCCGGGCGCTGGAAACCCTAGCTACGCCTCTGGTTGGGTGATGGAAGAGGCTACACAGATCACCACGGGAGTAATGGACAAAGGAGCAAGATTGCCCAGAACAACTGCAGCTCTGGGCTTCTGATAACCGCCACAAATAAACAACATGCAATGGTTGCTCAGGACAACCACAGTCCTGAGCTTCTGACTGAGTAACAAGACAAACAATAAAGAGACAGATGGAATGCTTGCCAATCTAATCGCTGCCCCAGTGATAGCAAGCATCCACACTGACTTGGACAAGACAAACAAGTAAGGACATAACTAATAGCAACTGCAGCCTATAGTTATGTTCACAGGAACATGATTAGCAGGAACAGACAGACAGAAGGATTGTTTGCCTAGCAATAGCAAACATCCACACTGATACAGACAAGACAAACTGGTAGGAGCATAACTAATAGCAACCGCTGCCACATCCACAGGAACAAAGCAAGCAGGATAACTACCAGTCACCAATGTGGTGAAGGCAGTCTCCCGCTAGCAGGATGGTAAGACTTCACTGACCCCCGCGGGGTGCAGTGAACGTCCAGGCAGACAAGGTAATGTAAAGCAATACAAATAACTTTCACAGCATGGACCCATCAACAATATTGAGGTAAGCTGTACACCAGTGGCGGACACAGCCAGCAGTGGGCCCCTGTGCAAAATTGTAATTGTGGGCCGCCTACGACCTGTGGCAAAATATGGGCGTGGCTACAACCTGCGGCGCGCAGAGCGCGCCGCGGCAAAAAATAGGCGTGGAAAGAACCTGCGGCGCGTAGCGCTGCGGCAAAAAATGGGCGTGGCAATGACCGGATGAGGGCGGAGCTAACTGTAACTTAAAGCGAACCCGGGGTGAGGGTTTATTTCCTTTTAAACAATACTAGTTGCCTGGCGGCCCTGCTGATCTATTTGGCTGCAGTAATAAACTGAATTACACCAGCAACAAGCATGCAGCTAATCTTCTCAGCTCTGACAATATTGTCAGAAACCCCTGACCTGCTGCATGCTTGTTCAGGGTCTATGGTTGAAAGAATAAGAGGCAGAGGACCAGCACGGCAGCCAGGCAACTGGTATTGCTTAAAAGTAGAGAAATATGGCAGCCTCAAGATTATTCTCACCTCAGGTTCCCTTGAAAAGTGCAACGCAAAGACAGTGGACCCAAGTTTTGGTGACCCTTTCCCCAGAAAATTCACATAATTGTGCAGGTTTTCCAAAGAAAATACACATCATGTCGGCAGATATGGCCAGAAAATACGTGCAATCATGTTGGCAGATATGCCTAGAAAATACGTGCAATCATTTCGGCAGATATGCCCAGAAAATACGTGCAATCATTTCGGCAGATATGCCCAGAAAATACGTGCAATCATTTCGGCAGATATGCCCAGAAAATACGTGCAATCATGTCGGCCGATATGCCCAGAAAATACGTGCAATCATGTCGGCAGATATGCCCAGAAAATACGTGCAATCATGTCGGCAGATATGCCCAGAAAATACGTGCAATCATGTCGGCAGATATGCCCAGAAAATACGTGCAATCAAGTCGGCAGATATGCCCAGAAAATATGTGCAATCAAGTCGGCAGATATGCCCAGAAAATACGTGCAATCATGTCGGCAGATTTGCGCAGAAAATACATGCAATTATGTGGCAGACCTGCCCAGAACATACACCTGCTAATATAAATAAAAAAACAAAAACATTTACTCACCTGCAGCAGCAGACCTCCTGTCCCAGCCTCCATCCGCCGCGCAGCTCCCATGGGTGGTTGGGTGGATAGGTAGCCTGGTGGGTGGGTGAGTGGGTTGGTAGCCTGGTGGGTGGGTAGGTAGCCTGGTGGGTGGGTTGGTAATTAGCCCGGTAGGTAGGTTGGATAGCCTGGTGGGTGGGTGGGTAGGTAGCCTGGTGGGTGGGTAGCCTGGTGGGTGGGTTGGTAACTAGCCCGGTAGGTAGCCGGGTGGGCGGGTAGGTAGGTAGCCTGGTGGGTGGGTAGGTAGCCTGGTGGGTGGGTAGCCGGGTGGGTGGGTTGGTAACTAGCCCGGTAGGTAGCCGGGTGGGTGGTTAGGTAGCCGGGTGGGTGGTTAGGTAGCCGGGTGAGTGGTTAGGTAGGTAGCCGGGTGGGTAGGTAGGTAGGAAGCCTGGTGGGTGGGTAGGTAGCCGGGTGGGTAGGTAGGAAGCCTGGTGGGTAGGTAGCCGGATGGGTAGGTAGGTAGGAAGCCTGGTGGGTGGTTAGGTAGTCGGGTGGGTAGGTGGTGAGGTAGCCGGGTGGGTAGGTAGGTAGGAAGCCTGGTGGGTGGTTACGTAGTCGGGTGGGTAGGTAGGAAGCCTGGTGGGTGGGTAGTTAGCCGGGTGGGTAGGTGGTTAGGTAGCCGGGTGGGTAGGTAGCCTGGTGGGTGGGTAGGTAGCCGGTTGGGTAGGTGGTTAGGTAGCCGGGTGGGTGGGTAGGTAGCCGGGTGGGTGGTTAGGTAGTCGGGTGGGTGGTTAGGTAGGAAGCCTGGTGGGTGGGTAGGTAGCCAGGTGGGTAGGTAGGAATCCTGGTGGGTAGGTAGGTAGGAAGCCTGGTGGGTGGGTAGGTAGCCAGGTGGTTAGGTAGCCGGGTGGGTAGGCAGGTAGCCCTTTTAGTAGCTATCCAGGTGGGGGGCCCGACTCCTATCCTCCCTCCCTCCCTTCCTTCCTCACCTCGGAGGGCCCCCCTCCCGATATGCGCGGCGGGAGAGGGAGCGGCAAATACAGGAAGTCTTCGGCTCTCCAGGCAGACGCTAGAGGGCTCCGCTGCTTGGTCTCCAATATGTATCCAACTGTCGACATATTGGAGACCAAGCGGCTGAGCCCTCTAGCGCATGCCTGGAGACCCGGATTTGCCGCTCTTCAGCCGCACATACCGGGAGGGGGGCCCCCGAGGTGAGGGAGGTAGGGAGGATAGGAGTCGGGGGCCCCCCGGGGGAAAAAATAATTAAAAAAAAATATATATATTAAAAAAAAAAAAAAAAAACTTAATGGGCCCCTGAAGAAAACGGAACTTCAGGGGCCCTCGTGCGGCTGCACGGCCGTATGTCCGCCACTGCTGTACACTATGTTGGGCGAGGTCTGGAATGAGAAGCAGGCTTTTATATGAACATCAGCCAATGGGAACAGGCATGCAAATTCCCACACAGCTGAATGGTAATTATGCAATCTTGTGCTACACTGATTGAAGGCTGTAAGCTGTGTGTGAATGGAAGGGATCTTCATTACAAATGCATACCAGATTATGCAACCACATGCATGTAAGAAATCCACAGCTGTCTGACTGCAGTTCAACTGCAGTGAGCCATAGGTGGATTCATGACAACATCCTGGGCCAATCCATATACATCCCACAAGGAACTCGACCCTCAGCTTTTTTAAGCACTTGAAAAAGGGCACCTCGCCTGAAGAGTTGTGCTGGTCATGTTATGCTGTTATAACCGCTACATGAAATAAATAAAAGAATTTCATTGGATAAGAATCCGCTGAGGGTCGAGTTCCTTGTGGGATGTATATGGATTTGATCGGAATGGAGGTTTGGTGACCCTCCTTGCCATAGGAACTCCCCGTGTTACATTCATCGCCTGAAGCACGCAGACACTCTTTTGTATTGTGAACATCCTGGGCTACTCTGAACTGCAGTGTGATTGCAAATACCAACGACTCTCATGGCAATTGCAAACAAAACCAAGCAACCAAATTGCAGGTACAGAAATCAAAACTGCTTGGCTGCAGCAACCGGCAGGAGGTATCCTTACAGTACCCCCTTCCCTTTAAAAGTTATTTCCAAGCACCTTCCAAGACTGGCATAATTCTCTTGGACCGCCCAAACCAGAAAATCAGATGCAGAAAATCCAACAAACTGATCTGACTGATAATTCAAGAAGGTCGGGACAGCCCGACAAGACCAAATTCCAGAATCAATCACACCAAGACCGAACCAATGAGACCTAGAACCTCCAGAACCATGCCCATCAGCACTACAAGCCCCAGAGTGAAACCCATCAGAACTGTGATTTTCAGAGTAATGCCCCCGAAACTCTCCGAGTGATACCCACCACCTTCCAGGTACGGTCCAAAAATGCCAACCCTTTCAATGCATTGCCCTCCAGAACTGTCCTTTCCAACACAGCACCCACTATCGAACCAGTCCAAGGCACCAGGGCAAGTTTCCTCAGAGATCTCCCAGAACACTTTGAAGCTCCATAGAGGTCCCAAGAGGTTAGAACGCCCTTAAAGTTCGCATGGAGAACTATCAAGAACCCCTATACCCCTATGGAACGTATGGCAATTCCAAAGCCCGGCTTACAAGGACAAGCATTGAGATCAGGGCTTTTAGGGACCAGAACCATATCTTGGCATGCAGGCAGACTGGCAATATCAAAACATGTCACCACCAAGGAAGCATCTGAGTACACTGACACACAAGACACACTTGGGCATACTAGCACATCTGGGCACCCTGGTACAAGAGAAACTTCTGGGCATGTCGAGGAACTGCAGACCTCCGAGTCAGTCACGACAGGACCGAAACCAGAACAGGGCAGAGAACCATCATGATTAGACTTCACAGTCAATGGACTCTCACTAAAGAATGCAGAATCAGACTTAGAAGTCACTGATTCAACCAAGGCTAATGACAAGTCATGTTCAGGGGCAGGGTCGGACTGGGACCCTGGGGGCTCACCAAAGAAACGTCAAACTGGGGCCCACACATCCCATGATTGTGGTGGGGTAAAAAAAAAAAGCGAGCCTGACCATGCATCAGAAGGTGGGTGTGGTCGTGATGTATCATGGATAGGGTCAAATGTACATGATCTTAGCAGCATTGTAATTCAGAGACACTGCTGCCCAGCAAAACTTTGCATAGAGTTCCCTTCCTTTAATATAAAGTAATTGTGACAAACCTTACGGAAAGTCGTGCGCGGAATTGCAACGATTTTCGTATGGTCCAGCCATTACTGTCAGTGCTGTGTAATTGTACAAAAAAATGCCTTTCCTTTCTCTCTCCCCCTCTGAGAGCATTGCAGAGAGTACAGTGACCTTCCCCCACATCCTGTGTCAGGAAAGAATGTCACAAGTGGCCAGCTCCCCTGGGCAGAAGCCATTTGGTCACCCAGCTCATGTTCCCCAAGCCAGCTCAAACTGGTTGAGATTCAAATTTCCCTCCAAACTCATAGCCTCACACAAAGGGAACGTTAATTTATTAATAATTCAAAATGGGGTTGGCACAGCAAGACAAAAATTACATTTCCTGATACCTAGGAATCAGTTCTATCATACACAGGAATTGCAATTTTCTAGCTATCAGGAATCGGTAGAGAATCCACTTTATCCGGCCTGCGTAGCGCGAATGCGACAGACTAGGCATGTATAGCCTCGTTTAATACAGGGTCGCATGCTGCTTATGAATATCGTCTCGGATTTGCGATGCGCCTACCTGGGGCGGAGTCACACAGATTATTAATAAATTGGTACATTTCTTGCTCTGAGGGTGGCAACCTGGCTTCCAGGAGATAACCCTGCCTTAAACACACCTACTTTCCAGGTAGTGACAGCCCAGAACTCAGGTCCTATAAAACGTGGGGCGGGACCAAACCTGCCCAGTTCTCCAAATTTCATCGACCAGGAAAGTCCAGGCATGCGTTCCAAGGAGAACCGCTGCATGCCGTGTGTTCAAAGGACTCTTAACCTGAATGCCTACCTTTTAAACTGGACTATTTTTCTTCATTCTTCAAATGGACTGCTCAGCTAACTAAGTAAGAACTTTCTGATTTTATTCCTTTTTATTTTTAAGCTCTGTGTTTATATGTTAATAGGTGTATATAACTGTATGTAATGCATTTTTGTTATTAAACGTTTTAAAAATCGTTTAGCGGTTATGACCTGTTGCTGAACATACACAATCGTACCTATTCTCCTGAAATCGCTACCCTGTGTTTAATAGAAGTATACACTTATAACCCGTATGCGAGAACCCGGCCCAGATATAAGGATCTGACCCAGGTTCCTGCATACTGCTAAGTGTTGATAGAGCGTTTTTGAAGTCCTAGTAATTACAGTAGCGGGCTGTGTAACTCGCTTGGTGGCAGATCTTTGAATCGTATGTGTGTGGTGAATCCGTTAGTGGCAGAACGCTCCCTCCATTAGTCAGTTCATCAAATTGCGAACGCGGGTTACCCTTCGTGATGAACAAATGACAGTGTGAGAGGATTTCTGCCGCTGATCGATTTACTCCATCCGCAGACCGGCCTTGCGGTCTGTGACATTGTTTGGCAGCTTATTGGGATTTGTGTATGTTCAGAACATTAACGGCAACGTTATTTGATTAACCTGCCAGAACAGATCAAAAATCTGTGGTCGATAACCGGTGCATTACCATTTATATAGACTAAACGTGTAGCACAGAGTTCCCCCCCCCCCCACAATCTCTTTTCCTATCCTATCTTTTATTTGGCAAGAAAGGCTGCAGCAAGATACAAGAAAATGTCAGTGGCAGACCTAGTGAACTTGTGTGAAGAAAAAGGCATTGTGACTTATAGAAAAAAGAAAGCGCAATTGATCGAGGACTTGTTGCGACTGGATACCCAGCCGGAGCAGATGCTGGGAGAGCACACTCCTGGTTCAGACGGTGCTGTAACTGGGGCAGAGGGAAGTGAGCGGTTGGAGCACAGTGACCCACTTCCAGACCCAGAGGAAAACGGAACCGCGTCTGAACCGATCGCTTTAAATGCTGAGGAGCATGGTAACCGGCGGGAGCCCGTCCCTGCAAACCTTTCCCGTGTTCCTGAGGCTGGGATGCAGCATGCTTTACAAAGACTGGCGGATACAAATCCTGAGCTGTACATGCAAATTGTCAGAGAAAATGCTGACCGTGCAGAACGCCAGGCGGAGAGGGAAGCCTCAGAGCGAGAAGCAGACCGGGCAGAGCGCCGGTGGCTTGCTGAGAAAGAGGCGGCAGAGAGAGAATCCGCCCGCCGACACGACCTTGAAATGGCCAAAGTGCGAGGGCAAGGCCAAAATCCCTCACAAAGTGCTCCGGAACCCCGGCCCACAGCAGGCCCGTTTGGGACTCCCAAGCTTAAATTCCCAGAAATGGAGAAGGGAACCGACACGGACACTTATTTACACTCCTTTGAAAAGACTTGTCGTCAGCATCATCTGCCCCAGGAGCAGTGGGCGAGATATCTGACACCCAACTTGCGGGGCAAAGCGCTTGAGGCGTTTGTGGACTTACCCGCTGAGAAAGACAATGACTGTGAGGCGATAAAAGCTGCAATTATCGCCAAATACCAGCTGACCCCAGAGGTCTATCGTAAAAAGTTTTGCTCCCTGCAGAAAGGCCACAACGACTCTTACACCGACCTGGAGACTCACCTGCTGACTGTGTTCAGGCAGTGGTCGCGGGGCCTCAAAAAAGACTCTCACCAAGGTCTGGAGGACCTCATCGTACAGGAGCAGTTGCTGAACTCCTGCACTCCAGATGTCCGGCAGTTTGTCTTGGAGCGGAAGCCGGACTCCGCCAAAACTGCCGCAGAACTTGCAGACACTTTTGTGGCCACCCGTGTGCCAGACAGCCGCAAACCTCCAGCCCAGAGCTGGAAAGGGGGGAGACCTATGCAACCCAGCTCTCCTCCCCCTGCTAACCGTGGGAATCGGGTCCCACAGCCACAGAGGCCGGATGCTGCACCTGCTACTCATCCGCCTGATGCCACATATGTTCCGAAGTGTTACCACTGTGGACAGCGAGGACACCTCAAGTCTGCCTGACCCGAGGTGAGGGCGCCGTCTCCAGAGCCTAGTGCAGAAGTGGCTAGCGCATCCTCTACTGCACACGCCTACCTCGTCATGGGAGCAGCAAATCCTCGACTTTCCGGAAATCATCAAGTCGTGGAAGTTAACGACCAGATCGCTGTTGGTTTCTGCGACACAGGCGCAGAGCTTACCTTAGTTCGCTCTCATCTTGTAGCCAGGGAGAATTTCCTGCCTAATGAGCATGTCACCCTTGTGGGAGTTGGTGGCACACACGCACGCATCGCCAAAGCTTGTGTTGTTCTCAATTGGGGAAGGGGACGCCAGACAAGAGTTGTGGGGGTGACAGATGACATCCCAGTGCCTGTGCTGTTGGGCACCGATCTTGGCACCCTACGATCCTTTTATGAACCTGTGATCAACACCCCGGATTGCCAGTCTGGACCCACTCAGGTACTGTACAAGCTTGGGGTGGGACAGAGGGAGGCAGCCAGGGTAATGGTACCTAGCCCTCCTAGGGAAGGAGGCAAGGAAGCAGTACCTGTTTCTAATGGACAGCTGTCTAATCACGGTTTGTCTGATTCTAAACCTGTCACTGTTGTTCCAGATACCTGTGTACATGATGTGAAAAATGAACGTAACTGTGATGTTAATGTTGTACCAGATGTTGCCAATAGATTTCATGCTGAATCTCATATTACTAAATGATTTATGTTTGTGTGATTGCCTCTAACCTAAGAGGTAACAGTCTTGTGTTGCCTGGGTCATATCCGTGCAGGGCAGTGGAAGCAGGCCAGGTGTCAGAGCAGGCAGCTGGGGGCCTAGACCTCCCCTCCTGCTATGACAGCCAGAGTTCTCCACCATTGCCTGCTGTTAACAAACAGCTGGTGGAGACAGGCCGCACCTTCCCTGTCTCCCCCTTGCATGCCTTCCCCTTGCAGAAGCAACCCAGTGCAAAACTGCCCAGAGATCCACCCTCTATTCTTCCTGGAGAAGGGGCACGCCTCGCCACCCAGGTGAAGGCTAATACGTTTTTTAAAATGTGCTCGAATGGCCACCTAGGTTGTGCTGACCAAAATGTTGTGCCAAGGTGTAGTCAGTTAGAGCAGGGGTATGCCACGCTGCTTCCAGATTCGCAGGCTGACACCCGAGAGACAGGAAGTGACCCGGATGTCAGCCTACGACTCTCTCCCGTAGAGGAAGCGCTACGCAAACCCAGCCAAGCCTTTAGAGGTAAGCCTGTTGGTGTGCATCGCACCGTCCGCAAAGCGGACACTGGGACACACCGGACCATGAGGCCTTATGCTTCTGGTGAGTTGTCTAAAGGGCAGTCAGATAAGAAGTCGAGAACCCGTTCAGTAGCTAAGCGACGCATAGAGCGGGTCTGGCAGACCCACTCTGTGCATCCGACTGGTAGGGGGGAGATGTGACGAACTATTACGGAAAGTCGTGCGTGGAATCGCAACGATTTTCGTATAGTCCAGCCATTACTGTCAGTGCTGTGTAACTGTACAAAAAAATGCCTTTACTTTCTCTTTCCCCCTCTGAGAGCATTGCAGAGAGTACAGTGACCTTCCCCCACATCCTGTGTCAGGAAAGAATGTCAGAAGTGGCCAGCTCCCCTGGGCAGAAGCCATTTGGTCACCCAGCTCATGTTCCCCAAGCCAGCTTAAACTGGTTGAGATTCAAATTTCCCTCCAAACTCATAGCCTCACACAAAGGGAACGTTAATTTATTAATAATTCAAAATGGGGTTGGCACAGCAAGACAAAAATTACATTTCCTGATACCTAGGAATCAGTTCTATCATACACAGGAATTGCAATTTTCTAGCTATCAGGAATCGGTATAGAATCCACTTTATCTGGCCTGCGTAGAGCGAATGCGACAGACTAGGCATGTATAGCCTCGTTTAATACAGGGTCGCATGCTGCTTATGAATATCGTCTTGGATTTGCGATGCGCCTACCTGGGGAGGAGTCACACAGATTATTAATAAATTGGTACATTTCTTGCTCTGAGTCTGAGGGTGGCAACCTGGCTTCCAGGAGATAACCCTGCCTTAAACACACCTACTTTCCAGGTAGTGACAGCCCAGAACTCAGGTCCTATAAAACGTGGGGCGGGACCAAACCTGCCCAGTTCTCCAAATTTCATCGACCAGGAAAGTCCAGGCATGCGTTCCAAGGAGAACCGCCGCATGCCGTGTGTTCAAAGGACTCTTAACCTGAATGCCTACCTTTAAACTGGACTATTTTTCTTCATTCTTCAAATGGACTGCTCAGCTAACTAATCTGAAACAGTCTGTATGCATGTTGGATTATTATGGCTCTGTACAAATCAACAAGCTGACACATCATTGCATTCCAGCGGTTCTGGAGGTGTGTTTAGCTTCTAAGGGTACAATGGTTAATTTGCATATATTCAGCAGTGTTGCTCTGGGAGACATCTCAAGCTCACTCCAACCTGTATTCTCGCAAATTCTTTCTGTTTTAGGAAAGCAAACTTTTGTTTTTCTTAACATCTTAGTAAGGGGGCTTTTAGGCAGGGCCGGTTTAAGCAACAATGGGGCCCCAGGGCAAAATAAACCTGGGGGGCCCCCCAACATATACCCCGGAACAAAAATCGGCATTAAGAGACCTTTTTTGCAGCTGGTATAGTCAGGGTGTGAAGCCCCAATCGGTCGGACCTCCACATTCTGGCTATTCCAGCCTGCATGGGGGACAAGGGGTTAAAAAGTTTCAGGAGGGGGGACCCCACAATTTTTTTTTTAAATTCCCACACTCTAAACATAAAAAAAAAAAATTGGGAAAATAGGAAAACATGCCAGGGATCTTCATACAGCCATATTGCGGCTGTATAGCGATCCCTGGCCAAAGCGCTGCGGCTGCGTATAGACCCCCTGGAAACCCCGTCAGGAAATTTATTGCGCTTTCGTTTGATGCATGTAAAATTACACTACCGTTAGGTTTGCTACTAAAAGTGACATTTACCGCATTTAAAAGTATACTTTTTTCCTTCGAAACTTTAAAATCGATTTTCTCAAAAACTATAAGGTCTTTTTGAAAAATTGTTTTTTCCTCTTATTCCTAATGATCTCCTTAACATACCCTGCAAATTTAGGGTTTCTAGCATTTAAGGTGGATTTGCTATTAACCATTAAAGTCGGCAGGTTTTTAGATGTGTTTTTTTTTCCTTTGAAACTTTAAAATCGATTTTCTCAAAAACTATAAGGCCAATTTTGAAAAAAAAAATTTCCTCTTGTAGCCACTGGGGGCCCCTACAAGCTCTGGGGCCCTGGGGCAGCTGCCTCCTTTGCCTTAATGGTAGCGCCGGCCCTGCTTTTAGGACCATTGTAGTCCCTTACACACTCCAATGAGTTCTGGGTCACCATGAGCTTGCCGGTTAGTCTGTGCCTCTCGGATTCACAAGCCCTACTCCATAGAGCCAAATTAATCCATGCCATGCACTGATGAGGATCAAACAATCTGAAACAGTCTGTATGCATGTTGGATTATTATGGCTCTGTACAAATTAACAAGCTGACACATCATTGCATTCCAGCGGTTCTGGAGGTGTGTTTAGCTTCTAAGGGTACAATGGTTAACCACTTGAGGACCTAGGGCTTTCTACCCCTTAAGGACCGGCCACTTTTTTTCCATTCAGACCACTGCAGCTTTCACGGTTTATTGCTCGCTCATACAACCTACCACCTAAATGAATTTTGGCTCCTTTTCTTGTCACTAATAAAGCTTTCTTTTGGTGCTATTTGATTGCTCCTGCGATTTTTACTTTTTATTATATTCATCAAAAAAGACATGAATTTTGGCAAAAAAATGATTTTTTTAACTTTCTGTGCTGACATTTTTCAAATAAAGTAAAATTTCTGTATACATGCAGCGCGAAAAATGTGGACAAACATGTTTTTGATAATAAAAAAAAACACATTCAGTGTATATTTATTGGTTTGGGTAAAAGTTATAGCATTTACAAACTATGGTGCAAAAAGTGAATTTTGTCATTTTCAAGCATCTATGACTTTTCTGACCCCCTGTCATGTTTCAGGATAGTATATTCCAGGATAGTATAAATACCCCCCAAATTACCCCATTTTGGAAAGAAGACATCCCAAAGTATTCACTGAGAGGCATAGTGAGTTCATAGAAGATATTTTTTGTCACAAGTAAGCGGAAAATGACACTTTGTGAGAAAAAAAAAAAAAGTTTCCATTTCTTCTAACTTGCGACAAAAAAAAAAAATGAAATCTGCCACGGACTCACCATGCCCCTCTCTGAATACCTTGAAGGGTCTACTTTCCAAAATGGGGTCATTTGTGGGGTGTGTTTACTGTCCTGACATTTTGGGGGGTGCTAAATTGTAAGCACCCCTGTAAAGCCTAAAGGTGCTCATTGGACTTTGGACCCCTTAGCGCAATTAGGCTGCAAAAAAGTGCCACACATGTGGTATTGCCGTACTCAGGAGAAGTAGTATATTGTGTTTTGGGGTGTATTTTTACACATACCCATGCTGGGTGGGAGAAATACCTCTGTAAATGGACAATTGTGTGTAAAAAAAAATCAAAAGATTGTCATTTACAGAAGTATTTCTCCCACCCAGCATGGGTATGTGTAAAAATACACCCCAAAACACATTATACTACTTCTCCCGAGTACGGCGATACCACATGTGTGGCACTTTTTTGCACCCTAACTGCACTAAGGGGCCTAAAGTCCAATGAGTACCTGTAGGATTTCACAGGTCATTTTTGTTTCAAGACTACTCCTCACGGTTTAGGGCCCCTAAAATGCCAGGGCAGTATAGGAACCCCACTAATGACCCCATTTTAGAAAGAAGACACCCCAAGGTATTCCGTTAGGAGTATGGTGAGTTCATAGAAGTTTTTATTTTTTTGTCACAAGTTAGCGGAAATTGATTTTAATTGTTTTTTTTCACAAAGTGTCATTTTCCGCTAACTTGTGACAAAAAATAAAATCTTCTATGAACTCACCATACTCCGTACGGAATACCTTTGGGTGTCTTCTTTCTAGAATGGGGTCATTTGTGGGGTTCCTATACTGCCCTGGCATTTTAGGGGCCCTAAACCGTGAGGAGTAGTCTTGAAACCAAATGTCGCAAAATGACCTGCGAAATCCTAAAGGTACTCATTGGACTTTGGGCCCCTTAGCGTACTTAGGGTGTAAAAAAAAGTGCCACACATGTGGTACCGCCGTACTCAGGAGAAGTAGTATAATGCGTTTGGGGGTGTATTTTTACACATACCCATGCTAAGTGGGAGAAATATCTCTGTAAATGACAATTGTATGATTTTTTTACACACAATTGTCCATTTACTAGAGTTGGGCCGAACGGTTCGCCTGCGAACGGTTCCATGCGAACTTCAGTGGTTCGCGTTCGCGTCCCGCAGGCGAACCTTTGCGGAAGTTCGGTTCGCCCCATAATGCACATGGAGGGTCAACTTTGACCCTCTACATCACAGTCAGCAGGCCCAGTGTAGCCACTTAGGCTACACTAGCCCCTGGAGCCCCACCCCCCCTTATATAAGGCAGGCAGTGGCGGCCATTACGGTCACTCGTGTGCTGCCTGCGTTAGTGAGAGTAGGGCGAGCTGCTGCAGACTGTCTCTCAGGGAAAGATTAGTTAGGCTTAACTTGTTCCTGTCTGGCTGCATACCTGTGCTGTGAACCCACCACTGCATACCTGTTCAGTGAACCCACCACTGCATACCTGTGCTGTGAACCCACCACTGCATACCTGTTCAGTGAACCTGCCACTGCATACCTGTTCTGTTCAGTGGACCCACCACTGTATACCTGTTCATTGAACCCACCACTGCATACCTGTGCTGTGAACCCACCACTGCATACCTGTGCTGTGAACCCACCACTGCATACCTGTTCTGTGAACCCACCACTGCATACCTGTTCAGTGAACCCGCCACTGCATACCTGTTCTGTTCAGTGGACCCGCCACTGTATACCTGTTCTGTGAACCCGCCACTGTATACCTGTTCTGTTTAGTGAACCCGCCACTGTATACCTGTTCTGTTTAGTGAACCCGCCACTGCATACCTGTTCTGTTCAGTGGACCCGCCACTGTATACCTGTTCAGTGAACCCGCCACTGCATACCTGTTGTGTTCAGTGAACCTGCCACTGCATACCTGTTCTGTGAACCCGCCACTGTATACCTGTTCTGTGTAGTGAACCCGCCACTGTATACCTGTTCTGTTTAGTGAACCCGCCACTGCATACCTGTTCTGTTCAGTGGACCCGCCACTGTATACCTGTTCAGTGAACCCGCCACTGCATACCTGTTGTGTTCAGTGAACCTGCCACTGCATACCTGTTCTGTGAACTCGCCACTGTATACCTGTTCTGTTTAGTGAACCCGCCACTGTATACCTGTTCTGTTCAGTGAACCCGCCACTGCATACCTGTTCTGTTTAGTGAACCCTCCACTGCATACCTGTTCTGTTCAGTGGACCCGCCACTGTATACCTGTTCAGTGAACCCGCCACTGCATACCTGTTGTGTTCAGTGAACCTGCCACTGCATACCTGTTCTGTGAACCCGCCACTGTATACCTGTTCTGTTTAGTGAACCCGCCACTGTATACCTGTTCTGTTCAGTGAACCCGCCACTGCATACCTGTTCTGTTCAGTGGACCCGCCACTGTATACCTGTTCAGTGAACCCGCCACTGCATACCTGTTGTGTTCAGTGAACCTGCCACTGCATACCTGTTCTGTGAAATGGAAAATGCATGCAGGCTCATGCGGCCGTTTGAGGAGGTGACCAACCTGGTGAGCCGCAGTGAGGGCACCATCAGCGACTTAATTCCCTACGCTTACTTCTTGGAGCGTGCTGTGCGTAGAGTGGCGGATGAAGCTGTGAATGAGCGTGACCAGGAACCGTTACGGCAGGAACAGGCATGGGACCAATTTTCATCAGACCCAGCTGTTTCCTCAACACCTGCGGCAGCACAAAGGGGGGAGGAGGAGGAAGAAGAGAAGTCGTGTGCAGAAGACGAGTCAGACTCAGAGGATGATGAGCAAGGTGTTTCTTTGGGGGAGGAGGAGGAGGAGGAGGGGACAGCGGCAGGAGAACAACCTCAGCAGGCATCGCAAGGGGCTTGTGCTGCTCAACCTTCCCGTGGTATTGTTCGCGGCTGGGGGGAGGAGGTTGACTTACCTGACGTCACTGAGGAAGAGCAAGAGGAGATGGAGGGTACTGGATCCGACTTTGTGCAGATGTCGTCTTTTATGCTGTCCTGCCTGTTGTCAACTATGCTTTACAATGCCTTTAAGGGTGATGTGACGGCACAACGCCAGCAAGGTACCACTGCCACTAATCCTCCTCCCGTGTCCACGCAGTCAAAGACAGGACGCTCCAGCGATCTCATGGTGATGTCGGACATGCGGACGTTCTTTAGTCCAACGCCTCGCCGTAGCCCTTCCGGATCCACCCTCCACCAACGCCTGGAACGGCAGGTAGCCGACTACCTGGCCTTAAGTGTGGATGTAGACACTGCTGTGAACAGCGATATGGAACCCTTGAACTACTGGGTGCGCAGGCTTGACCTGTGGCCAGAGCTGTCCCAATTTGCCATCCAACTTCTCTCCTGCCCTGCCGCAAGAGTCCTGTCAGAAAGGACCTTCAGCGCAGCTGGAGGCATTGTCACAGAGAAGAGAAGTCGCCTAAGTCACAAAAGTGTTAAGTACCTCACCTTTATCAAAATGAATGAGGCATGGATCCCGGAGGGCTGCTGCCCGCCCCAAGACTAAGTCAGTCCCCGCACACACAGCATCTCTGCCTGCACGCCGTGTGACTGGCTGCCTGACCTGCCCCAAGAAGACTAAGTCGCTCCCAGTCCCTCCACACAGCATGTCTGCCTGCAGGCCGCTTGACTACCTTCTCCGCCACCACCAACAGGGTCCGGGACTCCAGGCGGATTGCTGAATTTTTTAGGCCGCTGCTAGCAGCGGCCGCTGTAATAATTTTTCTGGTGCGTGTACATGACTGCCTAATTTTTCTGGCTGCACTGCGGGCAGCTGCAACAACAAAAGAAAAGGCATGTACATGCGCCCATTCCCCTTCGTGATCATTACCTTGCCGTGGTGAAGGGGCTTGCGTATCACAATGAAGCAATGACCGGCGCCTAGATGAGTGTCTCGGGGGGCACACCCACGATAATAAGGTCGTTGCCTCATTGTGGTCAGACCAAATTTGATCAGCTGGACAGTCACTGTTCTGTCATTCAGCTACATCAGCCAGGCGACCATATGGGCTGTAAAGCCACCAAAACCTGCACTCTCGCCATGGTGCGCACCAGTCCAGCACGGCCGTCACTACACAAACAGCTGTTTGCGGTGCGTTACACGGTGAGTTTGGTGTGTCAGTGTGAAGCAGTACCTTAATTACACTACCTGATTGATGTATACACATGCAAGATGTTTGAAAGCACTTTAGGCCTGTCATTTAGCATTCAATGTGATTTCTGCCCTTAAAACGCTGCTTTGCGTCAAATCCAGATTTTTCCACGGGACTTTTGGCATGTATCCCACTCCGCCATGCCCCCCTCCAGGTGTTAGACCCCTTGAAACATCTTTTCCATCACTTTTGTGGCCAGCATAATTATTTTTTTTTTCAAAGTTCGCATCCCCATTGAAGTCTATTGCGGTTCGCGAACTTTAACGCGAACCGAACCTTCCGCGGAAGTTCGCGAACCAGGTTCGCGAACCTAAAATCGGAGGTTCGGCCCAACTCTACCATTTACATAGAAATTTCTCCCACCCAGCATGGGTATGTGTAAAAATACACCCCAAAACACATTATACTACTTTTCCTGAGTACGGCGGTACCACATGTGTGACACTTTTTTGCAGCCTAGGTGCGCTAAGGGGCCCAACGTCCTATTCACAGGTCATTTTGAGGCATTTGTTTTCTAGACTACTCCTCGCGGTTTAGGGCCCCTAAAATGCAAGGGCAGTATAGGAACCCCACAAGTGACCCCATTTTAGAAAGAAGACACCCCAAGGTATTCCGTTAGGTGTATGGCGAGTTCATAGAAGATTTTATTTTTTTGTCACAAGTTAGTGAAAAATGACACTTTGTGAAAAAAAAACAATAAAAATCAATTTCCGCTAACTTGTGACAAAAAATAAAATCTTCTATGAACTCGTCATACACCTATCAGAATACCTTGGGGTGTCTTTTTTTCTAAAATGGGGTCACTTGTGGGGTTCCTATACCGCCCTGGCATTTTACAGGCCCAAAACCGTGAGTAGTCTGGAAACCAAATGTCTCAAAATGACTGTTCAGGGGTATAAGCATCTGCAAATTTTGATGACAGGTGGTCTATGAGGGGGCGAATTTTGTGGAACCGGTCATAAGCAGGGTGGCCTTTTAGATGACAGGTTGTATTGGGCCTGATCTGATGGATAGGAGTGCTAGGGGGGTGACAGGAGGTGATTGATGGGTGTCTCAGGGGGTGGTTAGAGGGGAAAATAGATGCAATCAATGCACTGGGGAGGTGATCGGAAGGGGGTCTGAGGGGGATCTGAGGGTTTGGCCGAGTGATCAGGAGCCCACACGGGGCAAATTGGGGCCTGATCTGATGGGTAGGTGTGCTAGGGGGTGACAGGAGGTGATTGATGGGTGTCTCAAGGTGTGATTAGAGGGGGGAATAGATGCAAGCAATGCACTGGCGAGGTGATCAGGGCTGGGGTCTGAGGGCATTCTGAGGGTGTGGGCGGGTGATTGAGTGCCCTAGGGGCAGATAGGGGTCTAATCTGATAGGTAGCAGTGACAGGGGGTGATTGATGGGTAATTAGTGGGTGTTTAGGGTAGAGAACAGATGTAAACACTGCACTTGGGAGGTGATCGGACGTCGGATCTGCGGGCGATCTATTGGTGTGGGTGGGTGATCAGATTGCCCGCAAGGGGCAGGTTAGGGGCTGATTGATGGGTGGCAGTGACAGCGGGTGATTGATGGGCGGCAGTGACAGGGGGTGATTGATGGGTGGCAGTGACAGGGGGTGATTGATGGGTGATTGATAGGTGATTGACAGGTAATCAGTGGGTTATTACAGGGGAGAACAGATGTAAATATTTCACTGGCGAATTGATAAGGGGGGGTCTGAGGGCAATCTGAGCGTGTAGGCGGGCCATTGGGTGCCCGCAAGGGGCAGATTAGGGTCTGATCTGATGGGTAACAGTGACAGGTGGTGATAGGGGGTGATTGATGGGTGATTGATGGGTAATTAGTGGGTGTTTAGAGGAGAGAATAGATGGAAACACTGCGCTTGGGTGGTGATCTGATGTCGGATCTGCGGGCTATCTATTGGTGTGGGTGGGTGATCAGTGTGCCCGCAAGGGGCAGGTTAGGGGCTGATTGTTGGGTGGCAGTGGCAGGGGGTGATTGATGGGTGATAGGTGATTGGCAGGTGATTGACAGGTGATCAGTGGGTTATTACAGGGAAGGTCAGATGCAATTAATGCACTGGCGAATTTATAAGGGGGGGGTCTGAGGGCAATCTGAGCGTGTGGGCGGGTGATTGGGTGCCCGCAAGGGGCAGATTAGGGTCTGATCTGATAGGTAACAGTGACGGTTGGTGATAGGGGGTGATTGATGGGTAATTAGTGGGTGTTTAGAGAAGATAACAGATGTAAACAATACATTTGGGAGGTAATCTGACGGCGGGTTTGCGGGCGATCTAATGGTGTGGGTGGGTGATCAGATTGCCCGCAAGGGGCAGGTTAGGGGCTGATTGATGGGTGGCAGTGACAGGGGGTGACAGGGGGTGATTGATGGGTGATAGGTGATTGGCAGGTGATTGACAGGTGATCAGTGGGTTATTACAGGGAGGAACAGATGTAATTAATGCACTGGTGAATTGATAAGGGGGGGTCAGAGGGCAATCTGAGCGTGTGGGCGGGTGATTGGGTGCCCGCAAGGGGCAGATTAGGGTCTGATCTGATAGGTAAAAGTGACAGGTGGTGATAGGGGGTGATTGATGGGTGATTGATGGGTAATTAGTGGGTGTTTAGAGGAGAGAATAGATGTAAACAATGGATTTGGGAGGTGATCTGATGTCGGATCTGCGGGCGATCTATTGGTGTGGGGGGGTGATCAGATTGCCCGCAAGGGGCAGGTTAGGGGCTGATTGATGGGTGGCAGTGACAGGGGGTGATTGACGGGTGATTGACAGGTGATGGACAGGTGATTGACAGGTGATCAGGGGGGATAGATGCATACAGTACATGGGAGGGGGGGGGGTCCTGGGGAGAATCTGAGGGGTGGGGGGGTGATCAGGAGGGAGCGGGGGGCAGGGGGGGGATAAAAAAAAAATAGCGTTGACAGATAGTGACAGGGAGTGATTGATGGGTGATTAGGGGGGTGATTGGGTGCAAACAGGGGTCTGGGGGGTGGGCAGGGGGGGGGGTCTGATGGGTGCTGTGGGCGATCTGGGGCAGGGGGGGGAAAAATCAGTGTGCTTGGTGCAGACTAGGGTGGCTGCAGCCTGCCCTGGTGGTCCCTCGGACATTGGGACCACCAGGGCAGGAGGCAGCCTGTATAATACACTTTGTAAACATTACAAAGTGTATTATACACTTTGTATGCGGCGAACGTCGGGTTAACATCCCGCCGGCGCTTCCGTATGGCCGGCGGGATGTTGCGGCGGGTGAGCGGCGCCAGGCGGAGGCGGAGGATCGCGTCACGGATGACGCGATCGCTCCGCCCATGCCCATACAAGGACCGCCGCCAATTGTCAATACGGCGGTCCTTGCGGCGTCCACTTCCCGGCCGCCAATTGTATATACGGCGGTCGGGAAGTGGTTAATTTGCATACATTCAGCAGTGTTGCTCTGGGAGACATCTCAAGCTCACTCCAACCTGAATTATCGCAAATTCTATCTGTTTTAGGAAAGCAAACTTTTGTTTTTGTTTTTGTTTCAGCTAACTAAGTAAGAACTTTCTGATTTTATTCCTTTTTATTTTTAAGCTCTGTGTTTATATGTTAATAGGTGTATATAACTGTATGTAATGCATTTTTGTTATTAAACGTTTTAAAAATCGTTTAGCGGTTATGACCTGTTGCTGAACCTTTACAATCGTACCTATTCTCCTGAAATCGCTACCCTGTGTTTAATAGAAGTATACACTTATAACCCGTATGCGAGAACCTGGCCCAGATATAAGGATCTGACCCAGGTTCCTGCATACTGCTAAGTGTTAATAGAGCATTCTCGAAGTCCTAGTAATTACAGTAGCGGACTGTGTAACTCGCTTGGTGGCAGATCTTTGAATCGTATGTGTGTGGTGAATCCGTTAGTGGCAGAACGCTCCCTCCATTAGTCAGTTCATCAAATTGCGAACGCGGGTTACCCTTCGTGATGAACAAATGACAGTGTGAGAGGATTTCTGATGCTGATCGATTTACCCCATCCGCAGACCGGCCTTGCGGTCTGTGACAGTAATGTCCTAGTTACCATACACATGACTTTGATTAGATTGTGAGCTCCACTGAGGACAGTCAGTGACATGACTATGTACTCTTAAATGTGCTGCAGAAGATGCCAGCGCTATATGAATACATAATAATAACATGGTAGGGATTCGATTGTGAGCTCCTCTGAGGACAGTCAGTGACATGACTATGTACTCTGTATAGTGCTGCAAAAGATGTCAGTGCTATATAAATACATAATAATAATAATAATAATAATAATATGGTAGGACATTATACTAGTACTATGGTAGGATTAGATTGTGAGCTCCTCTGGGGACAGTCAGTGACATGACTGTACTCTGTAAAGTGCAGCAGAAGATATCAGTGCTGTATAAATACATAATAATAATATGGTAGGACATTAGACTGTGACTATGGTAGGATTACATTGTGAACTCCTCTGAGGACAGTCAGTGACATGACCACGTACTTTGTGTGGGTTTCCTCTGAGCATTCCGGTTGCCTCCCACATCCCAAAAACATACAGATAAGTTAATTGGCTTCCACTAAACTGGCCCCAGACTACAACACATAAAGTACACTAGACATATAACTATGGTAGGGATTACATTGTGAGTACCTCTGAAAGACAGTTAAGTGACAAGGCAGTATACTCTGTACAGCGCTGTGGAAGATGTTGGCGATATCAAATTTATATTATTTTGAGCAGCACCAGGCAGATTGCAGATTTGGGTGCAGCACAGTGATCCTGCCAGGCCTCTCTCCACATGGATGATCCATTCCCTACACAGCACAGTACCACACATGCTCTCTCCACACTGTGAAAGACACCCACCCGACAGACCCCCCCTATGTGCCCCACCTGCATCTGTGCTGCCTGTCACCCGCTTCTCCTCCTGACTGCAGTCAGTTTAATCAGCCAGCACTGCACCTCGTCCTCTTCTCAGAGGCGTAGCTAGGGCTTTCAGCGCTTGGGGACAAAGACAGATTTAGCGCCCCCATTTGGCTAGATCTGCAGCGCGCATGGGTGGCGTACGAGAGGTATCAGCGCGAGAGACTTGGGCACAGAATACATCTGGTATATGGCTGATCCTGCTTCTGCACAAGTCCGGGCTGCGCTAAATACTATTCCCCCTCCAGGCCACAATGGATAGTGGGGGAATTAAATAATTTGGCATTGTGTTTTAAAAGTAAATTTAGCTCTGTCTTCTGACGGCGCCAAAGTTACTCCCTGTGCGCTGCTATAGCGTAATTCCTATTACGGCCTATGGTGGCACCAGCTGTGCCCAAGTCTCCAGCACTGGATTCACCGTGTTCGGCATGGCTGTGGCCATGCATCAGAATGTGGCGGTGGTCATGGGTGAAGCTACAACTATGGCAACTAGATTGTGAGCTCCTCTGAGGACAGTCAGTGACATGACTATGTACTCTGTAAAGTGCTGCAGAAGATGTCAGTGCTGTATAAATACATAATAATAATAATATGGTAGGACATTAGACTATGACTATGGTAGGGATTAGATTGTGAGCTCCTCTGTGGACAGATGTCTAGCTACCTGTGTAGCACTGTTCACTTACCCAGCCTGTCACATAACATCATGCTTGTGCATGTTCTGTCCCCACATAGGCATAGAACACATCCCTAGCAAGCAGGCTAGAGATGTGTCTGTACAGCGTCAGCCCTGCAGTGTCTTGTCAAGGGATCAAGTAATTAGGGAGGGATGGAAGAGTGAGGGAGTGACACAGGCAATCAATATCTTCCTCACCAGACCTGCAGTTAGCTGTCCCTTAAAGAAACTCTGAAGCGAGAATAAATCTCGCTTCAGAGCTCATACTCACACATGCCCCTGCTAAACCGCCGCTATCGCGCCGCTAAATGGGGGTCCCTTACCCCCCGAAATCCCCTCCGTGCAGCCGGGGATCTCTTCCTGATTGAGGCAGGGCTAACCGCTGCAGCCCTGCCCCACGCGCGTCTGTCAGCGCGTATCTCCGCCTCTCCCCCGCCCCTCTCAGTCTTCCTTCACTGAGAGGGGCGGAGGAGAGGCGGCGATGCGCCGCTGATAGATGCGACTGGAGGCAGGGCTGCAGCCGTTAGCTCTGCCTCTAGGAGCAGCAAAATCTACGACCAATGTGGTCGTTGATTTTGCGGGGGGGGGGGGGTTGGGGGTGAAGGGACCCCCGTTTAGCCGCGGGATAGCTGCGTTTTAGCAGGGGCACACGTGCCCCTGCTAACTATGAGCTCTGAAGCGAGAATTATTCTCGCTTCAGTGTCTCTTTAATACTTGCAGAAACCAGGCACATCCAGGGAAGAGCAAGTTAAAGGAGTAAAAAAAGTTTCCAAGGAGGGAGAAAGGGACATGAAGGAATAGGGAATGAGACACAGCAAACAGGTAGCCACAGATCAGGAAAAGTTAATAGACAGCCATCTCATACAGCGCTTGTCCTGTAACAAACAGCTTTGCTGTCTTGATTGTGAACAGTGTCCACTGGCTGCTGCAGCACCTCCTGCCCTGTGTGCCACACACATTGCTGATGATCACACTAAATTCTTCAGTATTAGCAGGGCAGGAAAGAGTGTCAGGCAGCAGCACAAGATAACCATCATACAGCAGGAGGAGCAGTGTGGGAGGTCCCCATGGCTCAGTCTGTGATAAGATCACAGCACAGCACAGCTCTTACCACTGCTCTGTTCCTCTCTAGGAGCTGAAGCCTCATTCCTACTCTCCTGGCATGCCTGGGAAGTCCCGGGTGTCTGCTTCTCACTTCCCTCCCTGGCCTCGGCTGAGCAGCTCCACACTACCTGATTAATGTCATCTTCACACTAGGCTGGAGCCTTTGAACCTTGCCGCCCCAGGCCAGCATCACAGGGGGGCGGAGCTACATGACACACACAGCCCAGCCTGAGCCTGCAGCAGCCTCTCAGCGTGACTGATCCAAACGCTGAGAGGAGAATCTTTGTGCTGCAGGCAGGGATTTGTTCACCCCAGGCTGGAGGCAGGGCCCACCAGAGATGTGGAGGCGGGGCCCACCGAGCAAATCCTCGGTACTTCGGTGGGTCAGTACGAGCCTGTTCAGGGGTATTAACAGGATAGGACAAATCTTCCGTTGTATGCATTGAACTAAACAGGACTTCTACAATTTCTTCTGAACTGGACAGAGATTAATTGTTAACTACACTGGATGGGAGCTCCAAAAGGGCCACCAAACAGGTCAGTATTACAGCAACCCCTACTGAACTGGGCAAAACTGAGGAACTCGCTGGACAGGAAAGGAACCCTGGAACCTCTGCCACACTGGACAGAGAATCAGAATTCTCCAAAATACAAGGCAGGACTTCAGGAACATTCACTAAACAAGGCTGAAAGACTCAGGAACTGAAGGACTGGAGCAAGCAATAACTGACAAAGTGCATCTATTGGTGTTAACTGAATCTTGCAGTCCACAGGATGCAAAAAACAAATTAGAAGAAATTTGTTTTTCTTTGCAAAACGTTTTGCGATCCATTTAACAAATTCCAGGGTGTCATGCAAGACCTCCTAGTTTTTATCAGCAACTTCTTCAGCCCAAGTTCTCATCTTGCTATCAAGCAGGTATAAGATAATAAACCTGGACTGCTGAAATGCTGTTGCTGATCTGAAAAAAGAGCATGAATTCAAAACTTTGCAATTCTGCAAGAAAGTCGGAAAAGAAAAGACTTGTTGCTTCCATTATAACGAGTTAGAAAAGCAAGATGTGCATCTTCTCTTAGTTGTAAGGAAGCAAAGCTAGCAGGTGATGCCGTTGCTAGGGGCAACGGAGAGACAAAATTAACATTGGTTACTGAGTGCCGCACATGCTGACTCACAGAGATATCATGCAAAATCTCCTCCCATGCATCAATCAGAGGAATCACAAATTCATGCACATACAGATTCATTCCAATTAAAGAAAAAGCAGACTCAATGCATGCATGCAAAAATGTATCACTCTTAGCGGTGTAATATTCATAGAACATTTTCCAATCATACTCCAATTCATAAATCAAAGCTTCAATTTCCCATTTCTCAAATAGAGGATCCCATTCACTCTTGACAGAAGCTGAAAAATTACTCGTAGTATAATTTACAGCTTGAACTGTCTGCAGGAAGCTAGCAGGAGAGGACTTGGCTTGCTTTACTTCTGATAGGGAATCAACTTGACTAACTGGATCATTACTAGGGAATTTCCTATTCTTAAGAACTTCATTATCTCCTAATGACAGATACTGACTAGGGATCTGATGCATGGTTGCTAAGGGTAATGACAAAACAGAATTGGCAGTTTTCTTTCCAGAAAAGAATTGCTTAGGAATTTTCACCATTACAGGATCACATATGGAATGTCTTAAATTAGTGCGGATATACAAATGACTGGTTGCTATGGGCAACAATACTGCGGGTTGGAAAAGCTGATTGGAATAACCTGCATACTGATTGCTTTTAGATGCAGCTGACTGACTAGCCACCAGGAGTTCATTGAGAGGATAAGGTAATGGGGATATTCTTAGCCATTCATGGATCACCAAAGCTAAAAATTCTAGAGGTTTTTCTCTCAGAGTAGTGTGATCCAAAACATCAAGTGCCCATTCAAAAAGGTGGCCTTTAAACAAGATGTAAATCATCTAATCAGCCCAGAGAGAAACAGATGTAGCTTGAAATTCTGGGTTTGACAAAAATCTAACACATTCAGACAAAAATGTGTCTGCTGTTTCAGGGCCAAGCTCTTCAAATCTTTTAAAAAAACAAAGAACCGTAACTCCATGTGTCAGAGGCCTCCTCCATGTGGGTTTGTGTTTGGCCCGACATACTGTAATGCCTAGCAGATCGCCTGCTTTCTTTTCAGCTGCTATGCCCCAACCCATCTTCACCCTATGTGTGTAACACCGTAGTGTCAGCAAGACTTCTGATATCTGATTATTTGATGATCTGCAGTATCATCAAAATAATACAGATATACAAAACAGGAAACGTAAAACTTTATTACACAAGTGTAGTGATTGGTGCAAACAGTAAAACAGGAGTACTCCTTCAGTGGTAGTCCTTGGTGACGGAGGCTATCACCGGACAGAGAGTGGTCGTACAAGCTAAGTCGGCAACGGGTCAGTCAGCAGCGGTACAGAATCGTCAGGCAAAAATCGTAGTCAAATACAAGCCGAGGTCGGCAGCGGGTCGGACAGGTAAGGTACAGAATCAGGAGGCAAAATCAGAGTCAGAGGTTCAGGCTGGAAATCGGCAACGGATCAGATTGGCGGAGTACAGAATCGGAAGGCAGAAGAATAGTCAGAAATACAGGCAAGGTTAAAACACAGACATACAATGGTATTGAATGCTACTGATTACAGCTATCAAAGGTCTGAGCGCTAACACAAAGTATTCACAACAACAGACAACCTGCAACTGAAGACCTGAAATTTAAATACACGGAGATACCTGCACAGACCCGCCTCAGGTTCCAACCAATCAGTGAGCTCCCTGAGGTCAGCTGACCGGCGGGTCAGCTGACTCTTCTCCTCAGGGAATAAAGGTCCTGCCGCTGGGCACGTGCCCTGAGTCTGTGCGCGGCAGAAGGACCTGACCGAGGCCACCAGCTGAGATGCGGAAGCGGAGGACATGCCGCTCTCCGCCGCGGCGGTGTCCCCGCCACTCGTTACAGTACCCCCCCTTGAGGAGTGGACTCCGGACACTCTTTACATGGCTTTCCAGGATGTGACTCATGAAACTTCTGTCTTAACTCCTCAGCATGAAGGCGATGTACCGGAACCCATGACCTTTCCTCCAGCCCATACCCCTTCCAATGGACAAGGTATTGCACTGAACTCCGCACCCATCGAGAATCCAAAATCTCATTCAATTTCGAACTCAGGCTCTCCATCAATCACCACGGGGGAAGGGGAGGGGGAGGAATCAACATGCACAGCAGGTTTCAACAACGATACATGAAATTATTTGACTCCTTTCATACTAGCCGGCAGAGCCACTCTATGGGTTACACTATTAATTTTCTCAGACACAGGGTATGGGCCTATGAATCTGGGTCCTAACTTAGCTGAGGGTTGCCTTAAAGTGAACCTAAAGCCGATAAAAAAAAATGAGATTAACTCACCTGGGGCCTCCCTCAGCCCCCTGCAGCCGATCGGTGCCCTCGCAGCTCCGCTCCGATGTCCCAGGACCCGCCGGCGAGCACTTCCGGTTTCGCCGTCACTCGCCGTCACCGGCCGACAGGCATGGAAACGCGAGTGATTGTTCGCGTTCCCAGCCTGTATATCGTCCCCTATGCTGCTCATTTTTTTTTATCGGCTTTAGGTTCACTTTAAGGCAATATGCCGTGTAGAGATCCACACCACATCACCTGGTTCAAATTTCCATTCTAAAGAACGTTTCTTGTCCGCCTGTTTCTTTTGAATCTCAAAGGCTTTTTCCAAATTGACCTTTTCTAAAGTCCAAATTATTTTCAAAGACCCCTGCTAGTCTTCCAGAGCAGGAAACGGAGAGACCACCACTGGCAAGGGAGAAAATGTAGGTGATCTTCCTGTGACTACCTGAAAAGGAGTGAACCCTGAGGATGCGTTCCTAAGATTGTGCACAACTTCCGCAAATGGGAGGAATTTTGCCCATTCATGTTGCGAATCAGACACATAGCACCGAAGGAACTGTTCGAAGGACTGATTAACTCTTTCCGTTTGCCCATTTGTCTGTGGGGGGTATCCAGATGAAAATGACAGATCCATCCCCATATGTTGACAAAATGTCCACCAGAATTTTGATATAAATTGGACTCCTCTGTCTGACACCACGCTTTCTGGAATCCCGTGCAAACGGAAAACGTGATGCACAAACAGATCTTCCAATTCTTGAGAAGACGGAAGACCTTCCGATGGGACAAAGTGGGGCATTTTACTGAAACGGTCTACCATGACCCAGATGACCGTCATCCCTTCAGATCGGGGAAGTTCACCAATGAAGTCCATGGATATGTGTGTCCATGGCTCCTCAGGTACAGGAAGTGGCTGCAAAGTTCCCGCAGGCGCCTGTCTGATAGGTTTGTTTTTAGCACAGATAGTGCATGCCCTTACAAACTCCCTACAATCCAGTCCAATTGATGGCCACCAAACACATCTTGACAATAATTCTTGTGTTCTAGCAACACCCGGATGTCCTGCATTTTTATGGCTATCAAATAACTCTAAAATTTGAAGCCGTAAATGCAGTGGTACAAACAATACTCCCTCAGGTTTTCCCTCTGGGGAATCCTGCGAATGGCCACCAAATTTTCTCTAGTTTCTGTGGCGGCAAGCACAATATTGTCTGGCAAAATGTTCACTGGTTTTGAGGGTCGAACAGTCTCGGGTTAAAAACACCTGGATAAGGCATCAGCCTTAACGTTTTTGTTCCCTGGCTTATACGTAATTATAAATCTGAACCTGGAGAAAAATAGGGACCATCGACCTTGTCTAGGGTCGAGTCTTTTAGCCCCCTCAATGTACTCCAGGTTCTTATGATCTGTGTACACCGTAATAACATGCTCAGCTCCCTCCAGCCAATGCCGCCACTCCTCAAAGGCCAATTTAATGGCTAACAACACTCTGTTCCCGATATCATAATTCTTTTCTACAGGAGAAAACTTGCGAGAAAAGAAAGCGCATGGGTGTAAACGCCCTTGATACCCCGAATGCTGGGACAGAACAGCCCCTATCTCGGATGCATCCACCTCCACAATAAAGGGACAGCTGACATCCACATGACGGAGAATAGGAGCGGAGCAAAACAATTTCTTCAACAATGAAAAAGCAGAATGGGCCTCCTTTGGCCAATTGTAAGTGTCAGCCCCTTTCTTAGTGAGGTCAGTAAGTGGGGACACCACCGAAGAGAAGCCCTTAATAAATTTCCTATAATAATTGGTGAATCCCAGAAATCTCTGGAGTGCCTTCAACCAGGTGGGCTAAAGCCATTCCAGCACTGCAGAAACCTTTTCAGGGTCCATGGTCAAGCCTGAGGTAGAAATGGCGTACCCCAGAAAGGGTACCTCAGTCACCTCAAAGATACATTTTTCAAGTTTAGCATACGGACTGTTCTGTCTGAGTTTCTGCAAGACGAATCTAACATGTTCACGATGTTCCGGTAAACTCTTAGAATAAATCAGTATGTCCTCTAGATACACTAGGACAAAACGGCCCAATACTTCTCTAAAGATCTCGTTAACGAGTTCCTGAAAGACCGCAGGTGCATTACACAACCCGAAGGGCATAACAAGGTATTCGTAATGCCCATCGGGTGTGTTAAAGGCCGTCTTCCATTTATCACCCTTTCGTATACGAACAAGATTATATGCCCCTCGTAGGTCCAGTTTAGAAAAAATACTGGCGTTGGTGATTTGTGAAAATAAATCATCAATCAGAGGAAGTGGATAACGATTTTTTATGGTGATTTTATTCAATTCCCTGTAATTAATACATGAGCGTAACCCACCATCCTTTTTCTGTACAAAAAAGAATCCTGCCCCTGCAGGGGACTTCAAAGGGCGAATAAAGCCTTTAGCAAGATTCTCTTTGATATAATCTTTCATAGCGACCTTTTCTGGACCTGTGATGTTATAAAGATGGCCTCTAGGGGGCATGGTACTAGGCCTCAGTTCAATCGGGCAATCAAAACTCCGGTGTGGGGGAAGTTTGTCTGCCGATTTAGGACAGAATACATCAAAAAGGTCAGAAAACTGAGGGGGCACACCTTCTACATGAATCTTGGTAGCACATACAGCAACTCTCTCTATACAATGATGATGACAATACGGAGACCAGCTTAACAATTGGCCAGAGCTCCAGTCTATCTGAGGAGAGTGTCTGCGCAACCAAGGCATTCCAAGAATCACTGTAGAGGTAGCCATTTTCAGAACATAAAATTGAATTTCTTCCCTGTGTAACACCCCCAGATGAAATGAAAGAACAGGAGTTTGAGAGAGGGGTTGTCTACCCTTGTAAAGGGGAATCATCAACTGCGGTGACAAAAATTTGCCTGTCCAATGGGATATTAGGAATCCCCCACTTACGAACAAAATTTAAATCAATAAAATTAGCTGCTGAGCCTGAGTCTATAAATGCTTGGGTAGCTAAAACTTGATCTTCCCAAGTTATAGAACAGGGCAGTAATAATCTTTCATCAGGCAGAGGTAGAACTGGCCCGCCTAGGGTAGTACCTCTAGCTATACCTAGGCGGAGAATTTTCCCCGACTTCTTGGGACAATTTTGCACAAGATGCCCCTTCTCAGCGCAGTACAGGCATAGACCCCCTTTCCTTCTCCTGTTCTTTTCCAACTCCGACAACTTGGAATGACCGATCTGCATCGGTTCATCTTGAGGAATAGGAGTGGGAACAGAAATGGGAACAGTTTTAATAGAGACTCTAGATCTACTCTGTTTCTGGTAGCGGATACGGCGATCAATTTTGACAGCCAAGGAGATCGCTTCATCCACCGTCTTTGGCTCAGGATGACTGATCATCACATCTGATACTGAGTCTGTCAGACCTGTCAAAAAACAATCTAACAGAGCAATTGTCCCCATCTAGCCGAAACTTCCCACTTCCTAAACTCCGCTGTGTAAGTCTCCACAGTGTTATGTCCCTGACGGAGAGTTTTCAATTTCCTTTCAGTTGTAATCGCAATATCAGGATCGTCATGAATTATCGCCATTGTCTCAAAAAACTCCTGTACTGAAGACAATGCTTCATGACCATCTGGTAGACTGTAGGCCCAAGTTTGAGAGTCCCTAGACAACAGGGTTTTAATAAAGGTTACCCTCTGTCTTTCTGAACCTGAGGATATGGATCGCATTTCAAAATATGACAAGCACCAATTCTTAAAGTTCCTAAAATCCGACTTATGACCGGAGACTCTCTCTGGGAGAGGCATTCTCGGTTCCACAACCGGAGGGGGTTGCACTGGTAATGTAGGGGTCTGTAAAGCACGTACTGCCTCAGACAGTTGATTGAGTTGCGTCTGTTGCGTATTGACCATGGCAGTCAGGTTGTTTACTGCCGTGGTCAAAGCCTGGACCTGATTACACAGTGCTTCCATATTGATGGTCTGTTGTTATGTAACACCATAGTGTCAGCAAGACTTCTGATATCTGATTATTTGATGATTTGCAGTATCGTCAAAATAATACAGATATACAAAACAGGAAACGTAAAACTTTATTACACAAGTGTAGTGATTGGTGCAAACAGTAAAACAGGAGTACTCTTTCAGTGATAGTCCTTGGTGATGGAGGCTATCACCGGACAGAGAGTGGTCGTACAAGCTAAGTCGGCAACGGGTCGGTCAGCAGCGGTACAGAATTGTCAGGCAAAAATCGTAGTCAAATACAAGCCGAGGTCGGCAGCGGGTCGGACAGGTAAGGTACAGAATCAGGAGGCAAAATCAGAGTCAGAGGTTCAGGCTGGAAATCGGCAACGGATCAGAATGGCGGAGTACAGAATCGGAAGGCAGAAGAGTAGTCAGAAATACAGGCAAGGTTCAAACACAGAAATGCAATGGTATTGAATGCTACTGATTACAGCTATCAAAGGTCTGAGCGCTAACACGAAGTATTCGCAACAACAGACAACCTGCAACTAAAGACCCGGAGTTTAAATACACGGAGATACCTGCACAGACCAGCCTCAGGTCCCAACCAATCAATGAGCTCACCGAGGTCAGCTGACCGGCGGGTCAGCTAACTCTTCTCCTCAGGGAATAAAGGTCCTGCCTCTGGGCACGCGCGCGCGTAGCCCTGAGTCTGTGCGCGGCAGAAGGACCTGACCGAGGCGTCCTGCATGCCTGCAAGGTGGGGACTGCCACCAGCTGAGATGCGGAAGCGGAGGACATGCCGCTCTCCGCCGCGGCAGTGTCCCCCCACTCGTTACAATGTGGCACATCCCCGCTTGAACAGGAGATGAGGAAACAACACCTGCCTGACTTCAGTTACACCCAGGCCTTGGAGGTGCAAGGTATAGCAGCTGAGGCCAAGAAAGCCAGAGCAGAGCTGGGACAAGGCTGAGACACCAAAGTGCGCCCCTCCATCCCTCCCACCCCAGCCGTCACACACTGACTGCTATTACACTAAGAGGTGCCACAGGGCCCACAACCTCTGCAACACCTTAATCTCTAGATATCTGGCTTGCAGTCACTGCTATGTATCCCCTTTTCTTATTTCTTTCTGCTTCAAACACAATTAGGAATGACAGCTGAATTAATTGTGCGCCCCCTCATATACTGCGCCCTGAGGCTGGAGCCTCTCCAGCCTATGCCTCGGCCCGGCCCTGAGCCAGAGTACCACCAGAACAAACAAGACTGTGTAACTGGGTGATGGAAGAGGCTACACAGATCACCACAGGAGTTATGGACAAGGGAGCAAGATTGCCTAGAGCAACCGCAGCTCTGGGCTTCAGATAACCACCACAAATAAACAAGACACAAAGGTTGCTCAGGACAACCACAGTCCTGAGCTTCTGACTGAATAACAAGACAGACAATTAAGAGACAGACGGAATGCTTGTCAATCTAATCGCTGCCCCAGCGATAGCAAGCATTCACAGTGACTTGGACAAGACAAACAAGTAAGAATGTTACTAATTGCAACCACAGCCTATACAGGGATTGCAGAATTATTAGGCAAGTTGTATTTTTGAGGAATAATTTTATTATTGAACAACAACCATGTTCTAAATGAACCCAAAAAACTCATTAATATCAAAGCTGAATATGTTTGAAAGTCGTTTTTAGTTTGTTTTTAGTTTTAGCTATTTTATACCTGTGTGTGCAGGTGACTATTACTGTGCATAATTATTAGGCAACTTAACAAAAAACAAATATATACCCATTTCAATTATTTATTTTTACCAGTGAAACCAATATAACATCTCAACATTCACAAATATACATTTCTGACATTCAAAAACAAAACAAAAACAAATCAGTGACCAATATAGCCACCTTTCTTTGCAAGGACACTCAAAAGCCTGCCATCCATGGATTCTGTCAGTGTTTTGATCTGTTCACCATCAACATTGCATGCAGCAGCAACCACAGCCTCCCAGACACTGTTCAGAGAGGTGTACTGTTTTCCCTCCTTGTAAATCTCACATTTTATGATGGACCACAGGTTCTCAATGGGGTTCAGATCAGGTGAACAAGGAGGCCATGTCATTAGTTTTTCTTCTTTTATACCCTTTTTTGCCAGCCATGCTGTGGAGTACTTGGACGCGTGTGGACGCGTGTGATGGAGCATTGTCCTGCATGAAAATCATGTTTTTCTTGAAGGATGCAGACTTCTTCCTGTACCACTGCTTGAAGAAAATGTCTTCCAGAAACTGGCAGTAGGACTGGGAGTTGAGCTTGACTCCATCCTCAACCCGAAAAAGGCCTCACAAGCTCATCTTTGATGATACCAGCCCAAACCAGTACTCCACCTCCACCTTGCTGGCGTCTGAGTCGGATTGGAGCTCTCTGCCCTTTACCAATCCAGCCACGGGCCCATCCATCTGGCCCATCGAGACTCACTCTCATTTCATCAGTCCATAAAACCTTAGAAAAATCAGTCTTGAGATATTTCTTGGCCCAGTCTTGACGTTTCAGCTTGTGTGTCTTGTTCAGTGGTGGTCGTCTTTCAGCCTTTCTTACCTTGGCCATGTCTCTGAGTATTGCACACCTTGTGCTTTTGGGCACTCCAGTGATGTTGCAGCTCTGAAATATGGCCAAACTGGTGGCAAGTGGCATCTTGGCAGCTGCACGCTTGACTTTTCTCAGTTCATGGGCAGTTATTTTGTGCCTTGGCTTTTCCACACGCTTCTTGCGACCCTGTTGACTATTTTGAATGAAACGCTTGATTGTTCGATGATCACGCTTCAGAAGCTTTGCAATTTTAAGAGTGCTGCATCCTTTTGCAAGATATCTCACTATTTTTGACTTTTCTGAGCCTGTCAAGTCCTTCTTTTGACCCATTTTGCCAAAGGAAAGGAAGTTGCCTAATAATTATGCACACCTGATATAGGGTGTTGATGTCATTAGACCACACCCCTTCTCATTACAGAGATGCACATCACCTAATATGCTTAATTGGTAGTAGGCTTTCGAGCCTATACAGCTTGGAGTAAGACAACATGCATAAAGAGGATGATGTGGTCAAAATACTCATTTGCCTAATAATTCTGCAGTCCCTGTAGTTACGTTCACAGGAACAGGATTAGCAGGAACAGACAGAAGGATTGTTTGCCTAGCAATAGCAAACATCCACACTGATACAGACAAGACAAACAGGTAGGAGGGTAACTAATAGCAACCGCTGCCACAGTCACATCCACAGAAACAAAGCAAGCAGGATAACTACCAGTCACCAACGTGGTGAAGGCAGTCTCCCACTAGCAGGGGATAGTAAGACTTCACTGACCCCCGCGGGTGCAGTGAACGTCCAGGCAGGCAAGGTAATGCAAAGCAAAGCAATACAAATAACTTTCACAGCATAGACCCATCAACAACTCAGGTAAGCTGTACGCTAAGTCGGGCGAGTTCTGGAATGAGAGGCAGGCTTTTATATGAACATCAGCCAATGGGAACAGACATGCAAACTCCCACACAGCTGAATGGTAATTATGCAATCCTGTGCTACACTGATTGAAGGCTGTAAACTGTGTGTGAATGGAAGAGATCTTCATTACAAATGCATGCCAGATTATGTGATCACATGCATGTAAGAAATCCACAGCTGTCTGACTGCAGTTCAATTGCAGTAAGCCATAGGTGGAGTCATGACAACATCCTGGGCTACTCTGAACTGCAGTGTGATTGCAAATACCAAAGACTCTCATGGCAACTGCAAACAGAACCAAGCAACCAAATGCAGGTAGAGAAATCAAAACTGCTCGGCTGCAGCTCCGCTGCAACCAGCAGAAGGGAACCTTACATGCAGACAATCATTACGACATTGAGAGGAATGTTAGTTAACAGGCAATATTGCATTTCAGAGTTGTTGAGAGTGAGCTAGAAAGTGTGCTGCACCCGTCAGAAGAGATGGCCCAAACGGTTTGAACGCGAACAATGCGCGTTCGCGTCGAAACGCAAACTTTATGCGAGTTTGACCCGCCCCCTATACTACATCATTGGGCTAAACTTTGACCCTCTACATCACAGTCAGCAGACACATGGCAGCCAATCAGGCTGCACTCCCTCCTGGAGCCCCCCCCCTCCTCCCTTATATAAGGCAGCAGCGTCTGACATTTTCTCACTCTGTGTGCTGCTGTTTTAGTGAGAGAAGGGAGAGAGGTTGCTGCATAGATAGGGAAAGCTTATTTAGGCTCTTGTTAGCTTGCTCCTTGCTGATATTTATTGCTGAAAAGCACCCCAAAACAGCTCTGTTGATAGCTAATGTTCTTGTGATGTGTTTTTTTTTTTGTGTGGCCCACTGACACTGCATATACAGCCTGTCTGTCGCAGCTGGCCCTTGCTAATTGCTATACTGTGCCAGGCCCAGCACATTCAGTGCCTACCTTTTCACTGCACCTGTGTGACTGCTGCACATTGTATTATAATACCCGTCACTGCATACCTTTCACTGCATCTGTGTGACAGCACGCTGTTTTATATACCAGTCACTGCATACCTTTCACTGCACCTGTGTGACTGCACATTGTTCTACCAGCAGTCACTGCATACCTTTCACTGCACCTGTGTGACTGCACATTGTTCAACCAGCAGTCACTGCATACCTTTCACTGCACCTGTGTGACTGCACATAGTTATACCAGCAGTCACTGCATACGTTTTCACTGCACCTGTGTGACTGCACATTGTTTTACAAGCAGTCACTGCATACCTTTTACTGCATCTGTGTGACAGCACGCTGTTTTATATATGCCCTTGTTCTGGTGGAGGGCTGATTTCACTTCACTGCTGGGAACTGTGAGCACTGATTATAACACATTGCTGTTGTTTGTAAATTGTGTTTTGCTGTTGTGATATCTGGTGGATTGTGTATTGCGGTTCATCTGATATCTAGAGCAGCAAGTGTCAATTTTTAAATATATATATTTTTTTGATGAGACGCATACACAACTTGGAGAAGAGCTTGAATCTCACGATCCAGACACTGGAGAGAACCGGTGAAGAGGAGTTGGGTGGAGTACGGCCAGAGCAAGAAGCAGAGGTAGCCGCTAATTGGGTCACAGTTAGAAGGGGTGGTGGAAAAAGTGGCAGGGTGGCTAGTCCCGAGTTGTCCCTCCCTAATAAGTATGCTTGTTTGCGTAATATTGGGGAGGATGATTCTGGAGTAGCAATGCTGCAGCAGGATGTGTCCCTTAGCAACCAAGGGGCAGACTGCTGCAATGAGAAAGGGAATAGGAGTGCAGCTAAGGCTAGACAGATACTGGTGGTAGGGGATTTAATTATTAGGCACACAGATAGGGTAATCTGTCGAAGATACCGTGAATGTCGTACAGTCTGTTGTCTCCCAGGTGCTCGGGTTCGGCATGTAGCGGAAAGAATTGACAGATTATTGGGTGGGGCTGGGGAAGACCCGGCTGTCATGGTACACATTGGCACCAATGACAAAGTTAGTGGGAGATGGAAGGTCCTCAAAAATGATTTTCAGGTACTTGGAGATAAACTTAAAACAGGGACCTCCAAGGTGCTGTTTTCTGAAATACTGCCAGTGCCACGGGCTACACCTGAGAGACAGAGGGAGCTTAGGGAGTTTAATAAGTGGATGAGAAATTGGTGTAGGAAGGAGGGGTTTGGGTTCCTGGAGAAATGGACAGATTTTGCAGTCGGCTACACGTTCTGCAGCAGGGATGGGCTGCACCTTAATGGGGAGGGTGCAGCTGCATTGGGGGAGAAGATAGCTAAACAGTTGGAGGAGATTTTAAACTAGGATCTGGGGGGAGGCAGGAGGGTAAAGTCTCAAAGTCTCAATATATAGACAAGATAAGGTAAAAAGACAGTGGGAGCATAACATTATGGGGGTGGAGAGGGGCTGGGGACAGTGTAAAGAGTAAGGCGGTTGGTAAAACTTCAAGTAGCCCATTTCATGTAACCAAAATTGGAAAATGTGGAGGTAAAAATATAAAGTTCATGGTAACCACTGCTAGGAGCCTTGCAAATAAAATGGACGAACTAGAATTCATTTCATTCTGATTGACAAAGGCTATGACACTGTGGGAATAACCGAGACATGGATGGATGAAAGCCATGACTGGATAGCAAATTTAGAGGGATACAATGTGTTTAGGAAAGATAGAACAGGGAAAAAAGGTGGAGGGGTTTGTCTCTTTGTTAAGAATTCTTTTACAGCTGTCCTGAACGATGAGATGGAGCAAGATTATGAAGATGTTGAGTCTATTTGGGTAAATATTCATGGTGGAAATAGAGGTTTCCAATTGCTTATTGGGGTATGCTACAGGCCACCGCATATTCATGAAGCTGCAGAACTGCACTTACTACAGCAGATTGAAAAAGCTGCAAGTAAAAATGAGGTCATAGTCATGGGTTACTTCAACTTTCCAGACATTGACTGGAGTATTGAGGCTACCCATTCTGATAAAAGCAGCAGATTTCTGGTATCACTACAGGACAATTACTTGACTCAAATGGTAACGGAACCAACTAGGGGGAATGCGTTACTGGATCTGATCATTTCTAAAAGACCAGACAATGTATCAAATGTGCAGGTTCAAGAACATTTGGAAAATAGTGATCACAATATGATAACGTTTGATCTGGTGACCGATAGGCTGCGGGCAGCAGGACCACTAAAACTATGAATTTTAGAAAAGCAAACTTCAATCAACTCAGGCAGGCACTAAGTTTGGTGAACTGGGATAATGTACTACAAGGGGAGGACACTGAAGGGAAATGGCAAGCTTTTAAGCTTATTCTCAATCAATGTTGTAGTATGTATATCCCATATGGAAACAAAATGTCTAGGAATAAAAAAAAGGCCTCTATGGATAAATAGAAAGGTTAGAGATAAAATGAAGGGGAAAAAGAATGCCTAAAGGATCCTAAAACAGGAGGGGACCGAGGTTGCATTAAGCAATTATAAGGAGTGCAATAAAAGTTGTAAAAAAGAAATTAGGCTGGCAAAAATTGAAGCTGAAAATCAAATCGCTAGGGATATCTAACCCAAAGAAGTTTTACAAGTACATTAACTCTAAAAAAAAGAAAGGTTGACTGTATTGGACTCCTAAAGGATGAGGGTGGGAACTCAATGGTGGATGACCAAGGTAAGGCAGAGTTATTAAATGCTTTCTTTGCTTCTGTCCTCACAAGGGAAACATCACTGTTGCAAATTACAGATGCAGAAGAGTCTCAATCTTCCAACTGTAATAGTAAATACTTAACGCAGGAAGAAGTGAAGGCAAGACTAAATAAGTTAAAAATAGACAAGGCACCTGGCCCAGATGGCATGCATGCTCGGGTCCTAAGGGAATTACGTTCAGTCAGTGGCGTACCTAGGGCATTTGGCACCCGGTGCTGGGTATTAAAAGACCCCCCCCCCCCCCCCCAAAAAAAAAAAAAAAAAAAATGGGCGTGGCCACAACCTGCGGCGTGCTTCGCGGCAAAAATGGGCGTGGTCATGACCGGATGAGGGCGGCGCTAACTGTAATTTAAAGTATTAGCTAGTATAGTTGCCCCAGTATAGCTAGTAGTTTCCCCCAGTATAGCTGCCCCCAGTGAAGCTAGTATAGTTGCCCCCAGTGAAACTAGTTGCCCCCAATGAAGTTAGTATAGTTGCCTCCAGTATAGCTAGTTTAGTTGCCCCCAGTATAGTTGCCCCCAGTATAGCTGGTTTAGTTGCCCCAGTATAGCTAGTTTAGTTGCCCCAGTATAGCTAGTTTAGTTGCCCCCAGTATAGCTAGTTTAGTTGCCCCCAGTATAGCTAGTTTAGTTGCCCCAGTATAGCTGGCCCCAGTATAGCTAGTATACCTGCCCCCAGTATAGCTGCCCCCAGTATAGCTAGTTTAGTTGCCCCCAGTATAGCTAGTTTAGTTGCCCCCAGTATAGCTGCCCCCAGTATAGTTGCCCCCAGTATAGCTGGTATAGTTCCCCCCAGTATAGCTGGTATAGTTGCCCCCAGTATAGCTAGTTTAGTTGCCCCCAGTATAGCTAGTATAGTTGCCCCCAGTATAGCTAGTATAGTTGCCCCCAGTATAGCTAGTATAGTTGCCCCCAGTATAGCTGGTATAGTTGCCCCCAGTATAGCTGGTATAGTTGCCCCCAGTATAGCTGGTTTAGTTGCCCCCAGTATAGCTAGTTTAGTTGCCCCATTATAGCTAGTATAGTTGCCCCCCAGTATAGCTAGTTTAGTTGCCCCCCAGTATAGCTTGTTTAGTTGCCCCCAGTATAGCTGCCCCCAGTATAGCTAGTATAGTTGCCCCCACTATAGCTGGTATAGTTGCCCCCAGTATAGCTAGTTTAGTTGCCCCCAGTATAGTTGACCCCAGTATAGCTAGTTTAGTTGCCCCCAGTATAGCTGCCCCCAGTATAGTTGCCCCCAGTATAGCTGGTAGTTGCCCCCAGTATAGCTAGTTTAGTTGCCCCCAGTATAGCTGCCCCCAGTATAGCTAGTACAGTTCCCCCCAGTAAAGATGCCCAGGAGGGGGGGAAGCAGCGCTAGAAGAAGGGGCAGTGGGGGCAGCGGTGGGGAGGGGGGAAATATCCCCCCGCCTCCCTCACCTGGGACCCCACCTTCTGCCTCTCTCTCCCCCTCCACTCCAGAATAGCTGTGACAAGTGCGGGGCGGCCGGAGGCATATAGACAATTACTCACCTAATCTCCGCATTCCCAGCGTCATGACGTTACAGGTCTCCGCCTCCAATGCCGCCCACTGTGCTTCCGCTAATCAGGAAGCACAGTGGGCGGCATTGAAGACGGAGACCTGTGACGTCATGACGCTGCGCTCCACGCTTGGAACGCGGAAATCAGGTGAGTAATTGTTCATACGCCTCCGACCGCCCCGCACTTGTCGCCGCTATTCTGGAGGGGGAGAGAGGCAGAAGGAGGGGTCCCAGGTGAGGGAGGGGGGGGATATTTCCCCCCTCCCCACCGCTGCCCCCACTGCCCCTCCTTCTAGCCCTGCTTCTCCCTCCTGCTGTGCTGCTGTGGGGGGTCGTGGTGACACCCCCCTGGGTGTCTGACACCCGGTGCGCCCCGCCCCCCTGCGCACTATGGTAGGGACGCCACTGAGTTCAGTTATAGATAAACCCTTTTATCTTATCTTTGTGACTCTCTTTCAACTAGCAGAGTCCCAGTGGATTGGCGTACAGCTCACGTTTTCCTATTATTTAAGAAGGGCAACAAAACAGATCCAGGAAATTATAGACCTGTAAGCTTAACATCAGTTGTATGCAAACTATTTGAAGGGTTACTAAGAGATACTATACATGACTTCATAGTAGAAAATAATCTTATTTCTCAGCATCAACATGGGTTTACTAAATACAGGTCCTGTTTGACTAACATGCTCCGCTTTTATGAGGTAGTGAACGCTAATGTGGATATTGGGAACGCTGTAGATGTGATATACTTGGACTTTGCAAAGGCCTTCGACACTGGTCCACACAAAAGTCTGGTGCAAAAGTTGAGGATACAAGGACTGGGGAAGAGTCTGTGTGCATGGATAGGGAACTGTCTAATGGACAGAAAACAAAGAATTGTAGTCAATGGATCATACTCAAAATGGGTGACTGTAAGCAGTGGGGTCCCACAGGGGTCTGTACTGGGTCCATTGATCTTCAATTTATTTATTAATGACCTAGTAGATGCAGTGGTAAGCAATGTTGCTATTTTTGCAGATGATACAAAATTGTGCAGAATCAACTCACAGGAAGATAGGGATATACTGCAACAGGATCTGGATAGGATGTCTATATGGGCACATAAATAGCAGATGAAATTCAATGTTGAAAAATGTAAAGTCATGCATTTTGGTCGTACCATTGGTCTAGCACCATACAAAATAAATGAGATACAGTTGGGGACATCAGACTTGGAGAAGGACTTAGGAGTACTCATCGACAACAAGTTAAATAATCGTACTCAATGGCAAGCCACTGCAGCTAAAGCTAACAAAATTTTGGGATGTATTAAAAGGGAAATAAAAACTTGAGATGCTAGAATAATATTGCCCCTGTTTAACTCTCTAGTAAGGCCACATCTGAAATATGGAATTCAGTTCTGGGCACCACATTACAGGAATGATATTGCAGTTTTAGAGCAGGTGCAGAGACGAGCAACAAAATTGATACGTGGGATGGAAGGTCTCAATTACCAAGAAAGGTTAGATAACCTGGGTTTTTTTAGTCTAGAGCAGTAATGGCTAACCTTGGCACTCCAGCTGTGGTGGAACTACAAGTCCCATGAGGCATTGCAATACTCTGATAGCGCTAAGCATAACTCAGGGAGACAGGCATGATGGGATTTGTAGTTTTGTCACAGCTGGAGTGCCAAGGTTCGCCATCACTGGTCTAGAGAAAAGATGCCTTAGAGGGGATCTAATTACAAACAAACAAACACAGAACATTTATATCGCGCTTTTCTCCTTGCGGACTCAAAGCGCCAGAGCTGCAGCCACTAGGACGCGCTGTATAGGCAGTAGCAGTGTTAGGGAGTCTTGCCCAAGGTCTCCTGCTGAATAGGTGCTGGCTTACTGAACAGGCAGAGCCGAGATTCGAACCCAGGTCTCCTGTGTCAATTAACATGTATAAATACGTCATAGGGCAATATAAAAGCTTGGCGGATGAGCTTTTTGTCCCTAGGCCTTCTCAAAGGACTAGAGGACATGATCTGCGCATGGAGGAAAAACGTTTTAGCCATTTATTTAGGAAAGGGTTCTTTACAGTAAGAGTGATTAAGATGTGGAATGCATTGCCACAGGAAGTAGTTATGGCAAATTCTATACCTGTATTTAAAGGGGGCTTAGATGCTTTCCTTGCATTGAAAGACACCCATGGCTACAATTACTAGGAATGCCCAATGATGTTGATCCAGGAATTTTATCTGATTGCCATCTGGAGTCGGGAAGGAATTTTTTCCCTTTTGAGGCTAATTGGACTATGCCTTGTAAGGCTTTTTCACCTTCCTCTGGATCAACAGGGATATGTGAGGGAGCAGGCTGGTGTTGTACTTTGTTCTCTGGTTGAACTCGATGGACATATGTCTTTTTTCAACCCAAGTAACTATGTAACTACAGTGGCTTGCAAAAGTATTCAGCCCCCTTCAAGTTTTCCACATTTTGTCACATTACTGCCACAAACATGAATCAATTTTATTGGAATTCCATGTGAAAGACCAATACAAAGTGGTGTACACGTGAGAAGTGGAACGAAAATCATACATGATTCCAAACATTTTTTGCAAATCAATAAGTGCAAAGTGGGGTGTGCGTAATTATTCAGCCCCCTGAGTCAATACTTTGTAGAACCATCTTTTGCTACTGTTACAGCTGCCAGTCTTTTAGGGTATGTCTCTACAAGCTTTGCACATCTAGAGACTGAAATCCTTGCCCATTCTTCTTTGCAAAAAAGCTCCAGCTCAGTCAGATTAGATGGACAGTGTTTGTGAACAGCAGTTTTTAGATCTTGCCACAGATTCTCGATTGGATTTAGATCTGGACTTTGACTGGGCCATTCTAACACATGGATATGTTTTGTTTTAAACCATTCCATTGTTGCCCTGGCTTTATGTTTAGGGTCGTTGTTCTGCTGGAAGGTGAACCTCCACCCCAGTCTCAAGTCTTTTGCAGACTACAAGAGGTTTTCTTCTAAGATTGCCCTGTATTCGGCTCCATAAATCTTCCCATCAACTCTGACCAGCTTCCCTGTCCCTGCTGAAGAGAAGCACCCCCAGAGCATGATGCTGCCACCACCATATTTGACAGTGGGGATGGTGTGTTCTGAGTGATGTGCAGTGTTAGTTTACCGTCACACATAGCGTTTTGCAATTTGGCCAAAAAGTTCCATTTTGGTCTATCTGACCAGAGCACCTTCTTCCACGCTTGCTGTGTCCCCCACATGGCTTGTGGCAAACTGCAAACGGGATTTCCTATGCTTTTCTGTTCACAATGGCTTTCTTCTTGCCACTCTTCCATAAAGGCCAACTTTGTGCAGTGCACGACTAATAGTTGTCCTATGCAGTGCAGTTTCTAGGCTAAAATGCACCCAGGGCGAGGGTGTAAAAATTGCCCCCCCCCCCCCCCCGCAGCAAGGTATGGGTGCCCGCAGTATAGGTTAGCCAGGTCTAGTTGCACTCAGTATAGATTCCCCCAGAATAGGTACCCCAGTATAGGTAGCCAGCTATAGGTCCCCCCAGTATAGGTAGCCAGGCATAGGTGAGCCAGTATAGTTGCCTCCGGTATAGGTTAGCCAGGTAGGTGCCTCCAGGATAGGTAGCCAGTATAGTTGCCCCCAGTATAGGTTAGATAGGCAGGCGTCCCCGGTATAAATTAGATAGGTAGTAGGTGCCCCCAGTACAGGTTAGCTAGGTGGGTGCCTCTAATATAGGTAGCCAGAATAGTTGCCTCCAGCATAGGTTAGATAGGTAGATGCCCCCAGTATAGGTTAGTTAGGCAGGTGCCTCTAATATAGGTAGCCAGTATAGTTGTTACCTGTATAGGCTAGCTAGGTAGGTAGGTGCCCCCAATACAGGTTGGATAAGTTAATGCTCTCACTATAGGTTAGATAGGTAGCTGCCCCCCAGTATAGGTTAGATAGGTAGGTGCCCCCCTGTATAGGTTAGATTAGGTAGCTGCCCCCTCAGTATAGGTTAGATTAGGTAGCTGCCCCCCAGGTTAGATAGGTAGCTGCCCCCCAGTATGGGTTAGATAGGTAGGTGTCCCCCAGGATAGGTTAGATAGGTAGCTGCCCCAATATAGGTTAGGTAGGTGCCCCCCAGTATAGGTTAGATAGGTAGCTGCCCCCCAGTATAGGTTAGATAGGTAGGTGCCCCCCAGGATAGGTTAGATAGGTAGCTGGCCCCCAGTATAGGTTAGATAGGTAGGTGCCCCCCAGGATAGGTTAGATAGGTAGCTGCCCCAATATAGGTTAGGTAGGTGCCCCCAGTATAGGTTAGATAGGTAGCTGCCCCCCAGTATAGGTTAGATAGGTAGGTGCCCCCCAGGATAGGTTAGATAGGTAGGTGCCCCCCAGGATAGGTTAGATAGGTAGGTGCCCCCCAGGATAGGTTAAATAGGTAGCTGCCCCAGTATAGGCTAGGTAGGTGCCCCCCAGTATAGGTTAGATAGGTAGCTGCCCCCCAGTATAGGTTAGATAGGTAGGTGCCCCCAGTATAGGTTAGATAGGTAGGTGCCCCCCAGGATAGGTTAGCTAGGTAGCTGCCCCAGTATAGGTTAGGTAGGTGCCCCCCAGTATAGGTTAGATAGGTAGCTGCCCCCCAGTATAGGTTAGATAGGTAGGTGCCCCCAGTATAGATTAGATAGGTAGGTGCCCCAGTATAGGTTAGGTAGGTCCCCACCAGTATAGGTTAGATAGGTAGCTGCCCCCCAGTATAGGTTAGATAGGTAGGTTCCCCCAGTATAGGTTAGATAGGTAGGTGCCCCCCTGGATAGGTTAGCTAGGTAGCTGCCCCAGTATAGGTTAGGTAGGTGCCCCCCATGATGGAGGGGGGAGCCGCGGGGAGGGCAGCCCGACCTCTCCCTCCCTCTCCCCGGGCCGCCCTCCATGCGATCTCCCCTCGGACTGCAGAGTAATGCAGCAGGGAAGTGCTGTGCATAACTACTCACCTCGCTGGCTCCAAGTGCTGCTCTCTCGCCGCCAGTCTCATCTCTCCATACACGCTGATACACACACACGCTGCTTCCGGCTAAAAAGGAAGCAGCGTGTATCAGCGTGTATGGAGAGATGAGACTGGCGGCGAGAGAGCAGCGCTTGGAGCCAGCGAGGTGAGTAGTTATGCACAGCGCTTCCCTGTTGCATTACTCTGCAGTCTGAGGGGAGATCGCATGGAGGGCGTCCCGGGGAGAGGGAGGGAGAGGTCGGGCTGCCCTGCCCGCGGCTGCGGCTCCCCCCTCCATCACAGCACCTCCCTCCCAGCAGCGCTCAGTGCGGCAGCACGTGCCGCACGGCAGTAGAAACGGCTCTGGTTCTATGGACAGATTCCCCCACCGGAGCTGTAGATCTCTGCAGCTCGTCCAGAGTCATCATGGGCCTCTTGACTGCATTTCTGATCAGCGCTCTTCTTGTTTGGCCTGTGAGTTTAGGTGGACGGCCTTGTCTTGGTAGGTTTACAGTTGTGCCATACTCCTTCCATTTCTGAATGATCACTTGAACAGTGCTCCGTGGGATGTTCAAGGCTTTGGAAATCTTTTTGTAGCCTAAGCCTGCTTTAAATTTCTCAATAACTTTATCCCTGACCTGTCTGATGTGTTCTTTGGACTTCATGGTGTTAATACTCCCAATATTCTCTAAGACAACCTCTGAGGCTGTCACAGAGCAGCTGTATTTGTACTGACATTAGATTACACACAGGTGCACTCTATTTAGTCATTAGCACTCATCAGGCAATGTCTATGGGCAACTGACTGCACTCAGACCAAAGGGGGCTGAATAATTACGCACACCCCACTTTGCAGTTATTGATTTTTAAAAAATGTTTGGATTCATGTATGATTTTCGTTCCACTTCTCACATGTACACCACTTTGTATTGGTCTTTCACGTGGAATTCCAATAAAATTGATTCAAGTTTGTGGCAGTAATGTGACAAAATGTGGAAAACTTCAAGGGGGCCGAATACTTTTGCAAGCCACTGTATGTAACTATGTAGCAGTCAGTGCATCCAATTTCACTGCACCTGTGTGACTGCACATTGTTCTACCATCAGTCACTGCATACCTTTCACTGCACCTGTGTGACTGCACATTGTTATACCAGCAGTCACTGCATACATTTTTACTGCACCTGTGTGACTGCACATTGCTCTACCATCAGTCACTGCATACCTTTCACTGCACCTGTGTGACTGCACATTGTTCTACCAGCAGTCACTGCATACATTTCACTGCATCTGTGTATTTGCAAACTGTTTTATATACCAGTCAGTGCATACCTTTCACTGCATCTGTGACTGCACATTTTATTATACCAGCAGTCAGTGTATACCTTTCACTGCACCTGTGTGACTGCACATTGTATTATACCAGCAGTCAGTGTATACCTTTCACTGCATCTGTGTGACTGCACATTGTATTAGTCAAGTCAGCGCAGAAAAAGTGGGATCAGCGCATCACCAGGCCGCCTCTGAATGGCCTCAGCTCAGAGATGCGCTGAGCCCCCCCAGGAACTACGAACGCACCTTGAACCCAAACAGAGGCTCTGCATATACACCAAAGAAAAACTAACAAGTGGGAGCAGCTGACCAGAATTAGATCAAACATAGCAAAGAAATGAACAGCGCTACTTAAAAACAGATGAATGCTTACCTGCAAAAAAGTGCAGACCCCACTCATGGGATACAAATACACAATGAGCACACATACAACCTGTCTACCACTTGGAGGATGTTAGTTTCCACTAACAGCTTGCAATGCAATTTGTTAGGTACTCGTCCCTCCCACTGTCGAAGAAGTCTTTCCTCCATGGGAGGGGACCTAACACTAACTAAAACCTACCTATGCATATGCATAGCCTGGGCGCGCTACCAGTAAAATTAAGAATTGCGCAGAAAAAGTGGGATCAGCGCATCACCAGGCCGCCTCTGAATGGCCTCAGCTCAGAGATGCGCTGAGCCCCCCCAGGAACTACGAACGCACCTTGAACCCAAACAGAGGCTCTGCGTATACACCAAAGAAAAACTAACAAGTGGGAGCAGCTGACCAGAATTAGATCAAACATAGCAAAGAAATGAACAGCGCTATTTAAAAACAGATGAATGCTTACCTGCAAAAAAGTGCAGACCCCACTCATGGGATACAAATACACAATGAGCACACATACAACCTGTCTACCACTTGGAGGATGTTAGTTTCCACTAACAGCTTGCAATGCAATTTGTTAGGTACTCGTCCCTCCCACTGTCGAAGAAGTCTTTCCTCCATGGGAGGGGACCTAACACTAACTAAAACCTACCTATGCATATGCATAGCCTGGGCGCGCTACCAGTAAAATTAAGAATTGCGCAGAAAAAGTGGGATCAGCGCATCACCAGGCCGCCTCTGAATGGCCTCAGCTCAGAGATGCGCTGAGCCCCCCCAGGAACTACGAACGCACCTTGAACCCAAACAGAGGCTCTGCATATACACCAAAGAAAAACTAACAAGTGGGAGCAGCTGACCAGAATTAGATCAAACATAGCAAAGAAATGAACAGCGCTACTTAAAAACAGATGAATGCTTACCTGCAAAAAAGTGCAGACCCCACTCATGGGATACAAATACACAATGAGCACACATACAACCTGTCTACCACTTGGAGGATGTTAGTTTCCACTAACAGCTTGCAATGCAATTTGTTAGGTACTCGTCCCTCCCACTGTCGAAGAAGTCTTTCCTCCATGGGAGGGGACCTAACACTAACTAAAACCTACCTATGCATATGCATAGCCTGGGCGCGCTACCAGTAAAATTAAGAATTGCGCAGAAAAAGTGGGATCAGCGCATCACCAGGCCGCCTCTGAATGGCCTCAGCTCAGAGATGCGCTGAGCCCCCCCAGGAACTACGAACGCACCTTGAACCCAAACAGAGGCTCTGCATATACACCAAAGAAAAACTAACAAGTGGGAGCAGCTGACCAGAATTAGATCAAACATAGCAAAGAAATGAACAGCGCTACTTAAAAACAGATGAATGCTTACCTGCAAAAAAGTGCAGACCCCACTCATGGGATACAAATACACAATGAGCACACATACAACCTGTCTACCACTTGGAGGATGTTAGTTTCCACTAACCAGCTTGCAATGCAATTTGTTAGGTACTCGTCTCTCCCACTGTCGAAGAAGCCTTTCCTCCATGGGAGGGGACCTAACACTAACTAAAACCTACCTATGCATATGCATAGCCTGGGCGCGCTACCAGTAAAATTAAGAATTGTGCAGAAAAAGTGGGATCAGCGCATCACCAGGCCGCCTCTGAATGGCCTCAGCTCAGAGATGCGCTGAGCCCCCCCAGGAACTACGAACGCACCTTGAACCCAAACAGAGGCTCTGCATATACACCAAAGAAAAACTAACACGTGGGAGCAGCTGACCAGAATTAGATCAAACATAGCAAAGAAATGAACAGCGCTACTTAAAAACAGATGAATGCTTACCTGCAAAAAAGTGCAGACCCCACTCATGGGATACAAATACACAATGAGCACACATACAACCTGTCTACCACTTGGAGGATGTTAGTTTCCACTAACAGCTTGCAATGCAATTTGTTAGGTACTCGTCCCTCCCACTGTCGAAGAAGTCTTTCCTCCATGGGAGGGGACCTTACACTAACTAAAACCTACCTATGCATATGCATAGCCTGGGCGCGCTACCAGTAAAATTAAGAATTGCGCAGAAAAAGTGGGATCAGCGCATCACCAGGCCGCCTCTGAATGGCCTCAGCTCAAAGATGCACTGAGCCCCCCCAGGAACTACGAACGCACCTTGAACCCAAACAGAGGCTCTGCATATACACCAAAGAAAAACTAACAAGTGGGAGCAGCTGACCAGAATTAGATCAAACATAGCAAAGAAATGAACAATGCTACTTAAAAACAGATGAATGCTTACCTGCAAAAAAGTGCAGACCCCACTCATGGGATACAAATACACAATGAGCACACATACAACCTGTCTACCACTTGGAGGATGTTAGTTTCCACTAACAGCTTGCAATGCAATTTGTTAGGTACTCGTCCCTCCCACTGTCGAAGAAGTCTTTCCTCCATGGGAGGGGACCTTACACTAACTAAAACCTACCTATGCATATGCATAGCCTGGGCGCGCTACCAGTAAAATTAAGAATTGCGCAGAAAAAGTGGGATCAGCGCATCACCAGGCCGCCTCTGAATGGCCTCAGCTCAGAGATGCGCTGAGCCCCCCCAGGAACTACGAACGCACCTTGAACCCAAACAGAGGCTCTGCATATACACCAAAGAAAAACTAACAAGTGGGAGCAGCTGACCAGAATTAGATCAAACATAGCAAAGAAATGAACAATGCTACTTAAAAACAGATGAATGCTTACTTGCAAAAAAGTGCAGACCCCACTCATGGGATACAAATACACAATGAGCACACATACAACCTGTCTACCACTTGGAGGATGTTAGTTTCCACTAACAGCTTGCAATGCAATTTGTTAGGTACTCGTCCCTCCCACTGTCGAAGAAGTCTTTCCTCCATGGGAGGGGACCTTACACTAACTAAAACCTACCTATGCATATGCATAGCCTGGGCGCGCTACCAGTAAAATTAAGAATTGCGCAGAAAAAGTGGGATCAGCGCATCACCAGGCCGCCTCTGAATGGCCTCAGCTCAGAGATGCGCTGAGCCCCCCCAGGAACTACGAACGCACCTTGAACCCAAACAGAGGCTCTGCATATACACCAAAGAAAAACTAACAAGTGGGAGCAGCTGACCAGAATTAGATCAAACATAGCAAAGAAATGAACAATGCTACTTAAAAACAGATGAATGCTTACCTGCAAAAAAGTGCAGACCCCACTCATGGGATACAAATACACAATGAGCACACATACAACCTGTCTACCACTTGGAGGATGTTAGTTTCCACTAACAGCTTACAATGCAATTTGTTAGGTACTCGTCCCTCCCACTGTCGAAGAAGTCTTTCCTCCATGGGAGGGGACCTTACACTAACTAAAACCTACCTATGCATATGCATAGCCTGGGCGCGCTACCAGTAAAATTAAGAATTGCGCAGAAAAATTGGGATCAGCGCATCAGAGCTGAGGCCATTCAGAGGCGGCCTGGTGATGCGCTGATCCCACTTTTTCTGCGCAATTCTTAATTTTACTGGTAGCGCGCCCAGGCTATGCATAAGTATATGCAGAGCCTCTGTTTGGGTTCAAGGTGCGTTCGTAGTTCCTGGGGGGGCTCAGCGCATCTCTGAGCTGAGGCCATTCAGAGGCGGCCTGGTGATGCGCTGTTAAATAGAAGCTTTTATGAATTTTTCCAGCACATGTCTTTGTTCTCCAGATGGATAGGCGTTGAACAAAAATCACCTTTTAATGAGGTTTATTGTTTCAGTTTATAAATATACAAAGTCCATAGTACAAATCTTCTAAGTAAAATAAAAAGAGTTATTAAAGATCTTAAATAAAATAAGAATTAAATAAAGTTTCTTTGTCTTGAAATGTCTGTGAGAATAGTAGGACTTAGATATGTGTGCATCAGTCTAAAGTCCATCTGAGAATGTTCAGCGTGTGTGACCCTCAATTTCCCTCCTCCTTTATTTAAATAACAACTAAGCTTCTGACGTCTCAGGCTCCCAGCTGCCTTCTGATTGGTTGATTCAAATGATACTTTAGTTCTATCTACTAACACATATAAATTTATATACTAAACAAATGTACTTAATATTATAATCTATCTACTCATTACTAACTATATATATGTTCTTACATATAACTCACTATTCTAAAGATACTATAATTATTATACAAATACAATCTTGTTAGCTTCCTCATGTAAACCCTATTCAGACGTTTGAAAGAGAATTACACAAGCTACTTTGCCCAGCTCTGGCTCAAAGGAATTTCCCTACCCCCAACTCTCAATAATAGAAGCCAGATGGCTAGCTACCTTGTGGGGGAGAAAGCATCTCGTATTACTATGGGGGTTGGAGTGGCATATGCTTCTCCTTTAAACAACCTTTAAGACAGAAAAATGATGATAAAGACTCTTGAACTATAATAGAAGCCAAACCACCTTTCCATAGATCCCTTGTTCACCTTACAATATTTCCAAATGGGAGATTACTTCCACTAATTAAATAACCTCAGACATAAGTCTAATCAACAGGATCCTTGTCAATTAAACTTTATCAAAATATAATATTTCATATCTCCCCCTTGAAAATATTATAATATTTTAAAATCATACATAATTCCCATTCACGTCACATTCGTATCCATTCATACTGGTCTATGAAGATTTGGTAAAGCTCCCCTATCCCCAAGATCTCCGTCCACATTAATCAATTGTCTTAATTTCCTTTGAATCATAGTTCTTATATATAATTCCATTTCCCTAATTTCTATTTTGATTAGTCTATAAAATTTCCTAATTCTAAATGCTAAAAGTATTTGACATATAATACAAAATATTATTATAATAAACAAAAGGAATATAGGATGTAATAATAAATTTCCTGCAGCTGATAACACTGAAGTATTCCCTAAAGTTCTTATCGATTTTTTCAAACTATTCCAAAAAGACGTACTAGAAAATGTGATAAAATCATGTTCTACATTTTCCAATATTCCTTGCTGATGGTTAAATCTAATTTCTCCCGCATGCAACTCTTTAGTCAGGGTTAACAACAATCCTTTGTCTTTAATTATTTCTTGTGTCCATTTATCCCAGGGAAATTCATTTATTTGTGAGACATTATATTGTATAGGGAGACTATCAACATCTTCAGATATCAAAGATGTGATATTGATTCTTAAATCATTTAAACTAACTGCATTTATGTCCCCTTCTATACAATACAAACCTCTAACTAACTTTTCTGAATGAACACACGATTTAAAATGCCCTTTAACCATTTCTTCACTGGACATTACTTGAAAACATATCTTTCTTTGTTCCACGCGTGTGATTAGATCAGTGTGAGTGTTAACCCTTTCAATCCTTGCAGTACACAGACTCTGATTGTGATAACATGAATGATAAATAGGTTTTCCCTGATTAGGCAAACAAATAACCTTTGATTGAAAATGTAAACACGATGATAAATCTAATTGATCAACATTATTACTGTTTTCATCCATGGCAAAATCATTATAAAACATTTGATAATACAATAATTGTGTATTACTCACTGGAACCCCTAATATAGTCACAGGCACTAAAATTTGTTCTTTCCCCGCTATTGGTATCATTGATGTACTAATGCATTCATACTGATTGCATCCGTACCATTTATTAATCCACAAATCTATATGATTTAACGCATATTTATATTTCTTAGGTAAATTTCGTAGTATTCCTAGAGGTGTTATTCCTCCCTGGAAAGCCTGTGCTATAATTTTAAAATTTGTTGAATATTCAGTTTGGGTTTCCAAACATATCCTTGCCAACTGTGATTTCTGTTCACTATCAATCAACATTAAAGCTATATTTTGCAAATGTGATACAGAAGAACCTAATACAAATGCAGTTTGTATTATCATATGCTCCATCAATTGGTTTATATTCCTTTGCACCTTTAATCCTTTACCTCCTAACAAACCCACTGTTTCTAAATCAGATTTCAAAGTTTTTACATCCAAGCTGTTAGTTATGGCACCAATGGTTCCTGCGCCTCCTAAAATACCTTCTATAATACCTCGTTTGTTCCTAGGGAAAGTTTCAAAACTATTTTCAAACCATTGTTCCATTCCATGTATCGAATTTGCAAGATAATTTTGGCATATTGGATATCTTGTGGAAATTTTCCAACTTGAAATATTAAACTTCCAAACAATTATCACAAATCTACCTTCTCTTAACAATGGCTTGGTCTGGAAATGATTGAATTGAAAAGGACTTGCCTTGTAGATTTTTTTATCATTACAAATGGTCCTTTCAGGAGATTTTACTGTGATTTGAGTCCTATCACATTTAGTAGGAAATCCTTGTAAACTAATACAACATTTATAGGTTCCATTATCCTCCATAGCCACTTCATTTAAAGAATAAACCAATTTAGAATTTATCCATTTTACACTACCTTTAGCACCTTGATTAATCACATGGATATTACCCTTATAAAAATTTCCTAGAAATTCATTATTTTTACTCCATGTTAAAGTTGCATTTAGAGGTAACAATACACTAGTATTGCATATCAATTGTATATCCTTATATCCTTCTCTGATTTCTAAAAAAACGTGGCATAACTTTAATCTCTGGATACTCTATATTTGTCACGGTCAAATTAATTTTTATATTTGCTACTACATCTCCTCTGGATATTTGAAATTTCCAAAATCTATTAATATCTCCTTCAGCATCACTTTTAATGGCATTACTATCAGGAAATAAGAATACCATTACACCTTCGGACAATAAAACATCCTTTTCTCCCTTTTCCCCTTTCTTATATTGACTTCCAGTTCCTTTGGTAAAATTTCCAGACCAAACTGCTGAGTCATTGCCCTTGATTTGTACATACCAGAAATTAAATTCAGTTAAACTACAATTTATATTTCCTGTTATTTCATTATGGATATATTGTCCTGTCAATTTAGTGAATACATTTCTTGATTCTATCACTGCTTGGACACCTATATTTGTATTATGTTGGAAAAACAATTGTAAACAACAATCATTATCTGACCCTAGGCAGAAACCTCCTACAATGTCATTTGTGGTATCTACAGTGCTTTCTTTAAAAAACTCTTCATAAGAATAGCCTTTTCCTCTGGATAGTGTCTTTTCCTTCATCGAAACTTCAGAGTTTAAGTTTGTTTTTTCAGCTTGCACTGTCACTGTCAAACAATGGATCACTGAAGTAATCAAAGTCACATAAAAAATAAACATCAGGAAAACGTCAACCAGTCCTTTTCTGTTTGTGGCTTTGTCTCTCATGGCATCCCCCTTGAATCCATTCTTTGGATCAATCTTCTTCCATTTAGATTTATGCCCAGACATGATACCTGCAAAACAAATGCAGCATCATTATTTTGTAACATACAATTTGCATTGATCTACATGAACCCACATTTCCTGCTGCCTACGAATATTTTTAGCAGAGATCTGAGGTCTCTTAATTTTAATCATCACTTGGCCCAATGTATCAATAATTTCAAAAGGACCTTCCCAATTGCTGTGCCATGGTCCTGGTTTTTTAAACATTTTGACCATCACTAATGCCCCTTTCACAAATTTTGAATTATGAGGTGGCACCATTTTCTGCATATGAGACGCAGCATGTGGCAAAATTGCATTCAAATTTTCCTGCAACAACTGTAACCATTTCGTTTTTTCTATAGCCTCTCTCTGTGGAGTAGACAACCTTGGTTCCTGAGGAAACAAAAGTGGCATTTTCCTTCCTGTCATCAACTCAAAAGGAGTGTATTTAGTAGTTGCATTAGGAGTGCTCCTAATACCCATCAAAACAAAAGGAATGGCATCTACCCAAGTATTTCCTTTCTCCATTAGCATTTTAGCAATTCTTTGCTTAATTGTCCTATTCATCCTTTCCACAATGCCTGCTGACTGTGGGTGATAAGGCACATGGAATTGTTGCTTAACTCCCATGATATTACACATTGCCTGCATCACTTTTCCTGTAAAATGTGTACCTCTATCACTGGATAAATTTTGTGGAATTCCCCATGTTGCAAACACATGACTGACTAGAGCCCTAGCAGTACTCAATGCATCATCTTTTCTCAAGGGAATAACTTCTACCCATTTTGAAAAAACATCAACCACTACCAATGCATATCTCAAACCTTGTTTACCCATAGGCAATGGACCTATAAAATCAATTTGCAATGTAGTCCAAGGACCATCTGCAGGTGGAGTTCTCTGCAAAGGCGGTTTCTGTCCTTTTGGCCTGGGATTTATCTGTGCACAAATCAAACATGATTGAACTACATTCTGCACTGTTTCTTCCATTTTCTCCCAATAAAACTTCTCCTTCAAAACTTCTAGCAACTTTTCCTGGCCCAAATGTCCCAAACTATTATGATTGAATTTAACAAATTCCACTTGTAAGTGTTTGGGAATTACTGGATACAAAATTCCTCTCAATTCGTAAAACAACATTTGATCCTTGCAAACAAAAGGAGATTTAGGATCTGTCATTTGAGCCACTAAAGAAGGATCTTTAGCCTGCTCTGCTGCAAAAGATACCTTTGTAACATCATCATCTTTTCTGGCAGCTGCGACAATCAATTTAGACTTTTCCTGTTCTATCTCTACACCTCTCATTGCTGCTTCTTTGGCCAACATATCTGCCAAATTATTACCTTCAGACAACTCACTATCATCTTTACTGTGAGCGGGAACCTTTATAATCGCATAAGCTAAAGGATTTCTTTCTGCAATCTCGATAATCGATTGTAACATGTCTTTATACACAAGAGCCTTGTTAGATGAATCTACAAAACCTCTTCTCTTCCAAATTGGCAAATAGTCTAGCAATGAACGTGTCAACCAAGAACAATCAGTGTAAATCACTAAAGGATTCTTATTCTCCTTTTCATCCAATTCCAGCACTGTTTTGACAGCTTGCAATTCTGCTCTTTGTGCTGAGTAATGACCAGGTAATTTATGCTGGATCGCATAACCTCTCTTAGGATACCAGATCGCATAGCCTGTACAATACTTCCCATCAACCTGATGTCTAGAACCATCTACAAACACTGGTTCATCAGACCTTTGCTCCTCCCGCCGGAAGAGAGAAGGAAAAGTTTCTGAACCCTCACAAGGACATACATGTTCTTGCCCTTGATAATCCATAAATTGAGGAAGAATGTACTTAGCATTGTGATCTACCTGGATTTGTTTTGTCGACAAAGCTAATAACCACTGATTGAATCTTTGGTTAGTCACGCCTGGCAAATTCCTCTCTAGCAAAAGTTTCAAAGTAGAATGGGGAGTCTGCAAAATGATGGTATTGAATCCCACAATATGTTCAGTTGCTTTCACTGCATAATAAACTCCCAGCAGATGTCTGACACAAACATCAAATCCTTTTTCCACAGGTGTCAACAGTCTAGAGAAATACCCCAATATTCTCCAGTTTCCACTTTGTTTTTGTAAAAGAACCACTGAAATGGACACATCTGAAACATGCACTTGAATAGCAAAACTAGCTTCTGGTGACTTATCAATTGTTGCTAGTGCTGGTGCATTATGCAAAGCCTTTTTCAAATTTTCAAATGCCTGCAAGTGTCGATCTTCCCATGGGCCAAAACAATCTTTACTTTCTCCTTGCAACAATTCATACAAAACCGCTGCTTTTTCAGCAAAGCCTTCTATGAATTCTCGCGAGTAATTTACAAGACCAAGGAATTGTCTCAGTGCTTTGTGATTGGTTGGAATGGGAAGAGACATGACAGCTTTAACCCTTTCCTGCAATGGCTGTCTTACACCATGGCCTATTTTCACTCCCAAGAATTCCACTTCAGTTTTCAAAAGTTTTACCTTGCCGGTATTCAATTTCAGACCTGCTTCTGACAAAATCATGAACAATTCATCTAACAATTGCAAATGCTCACTCTCTGTCTCACTGAAAAGTAAAATGTCATCGATGTACGATATAATACAATCTGGCCTCGAGAATTTTGACAAAACCTTTGTCATTGCTTGACAGAAAATTGAACTTGAAGAATGAAAACCTTGAGGCAGACGTGTAAATATAAATTGTTCGTTGTTGTAACTAAAAGCAAATTTGTATTGACAACTTCTTGCCAATTTAATGGAGAAGTATCCATTAGCTATGTCCAGACTTGAAAAATATTTGGCATTAGCTGACAATTTTGACATGACATCTGGCGTGCTGGAAACTATCGTAGTAATGTTTGGAGTATATTTATTAAGCATACGTAAGTCCAACAGAAATCTATACGTTTGATCGCGCTTGACAATACTCCAAACCGGAAAATTACATACAGAATTTGCCTTTCTTATAACGCCTTGATCTAATAAATCTTTAATTAGTTTTCCGATCGGTTCCATCGCATCTGGCGGCAATTTGTACTGCTTTTGAGGGGGAGGGTCCCTGCCCTCAATATTCACTACAACATCTTTCATTGTCCCCACTTCACTTCGAAACTGAGCCCATAACTGAGGATACCTTTGTATGACAACTGTCAAACTTGGATTGTCATCAACCTCAGGCCATTTACGACAGGTGGTTTTGACTTCTGTCATGCAAATGCTACTCACTTCATGGAAATCGTTAGGATCTATCAACACTGGTTTACGATTGATAGTATCTTTCCAAATTACTGCATTGCCCAGGTCCAAAACCCAGCCTCTTTTCGTCATTTCGTTTGAACCAATTATCGATTCCGCCCCTTTGTAATGCCAAATATCAATTTCAGTCTGCAAATAACCTGGAATTTCAAAAGACACATTTTTGCACAAAGTAGCTCTGTTTCCTGTCTTCCCATCAAAGCCCACAACTGCGCATGTATTTGCCCCAGGCTGTAATGGAAAATCTTTTGTTGTGACACTGATCTGAGCGCCTGTGTCTAACAAAAATAAAAAATCCTCTCCCTCTAAAATGGCTTTTACAAATGGTCTACCGCAATTGTCTAAAAACAAAGGTGCTACAAATTCCAAATTCCTGATCAGTTTAACCTCTGCTAGTCACGGAGTTTTTAACAGCCCCACTGACTGAAACCTGTCATTATCATCATTACCATCATAGCTGATCTTGATCTCATGTAACTGTTTGATCAGAGGTGCATATGGTGAAGATGCCTGAACTTCTACCTCTGCAGCTGGAGCAGAAGGTTTGGATTGAAAATTGACCAATCCATTTTCTTTGCCAAAGTTCTTCCGCATTTGCACATCATTCAAAAATCTATAACATTTCCATTTAGTGTGTCCAGGCTTATTGCAATAATAACAAACCATTGGAGATCTCTGGTATGTCTGCTTCTCCTTCTCATTCCTGCAGGGGGCAGCATCAGCTGGTTTTGTAAAAGAGACCTTACCCAAGTCTCCTCCCTGCATTTCAACATTTTTATTAGCAGAAATTTTAGCTTTGATATTCTTAGTTCTGATCTGCCTGCGAATTTTGTCAATGAACGCAGCTATTTGATTCAGATTCTCTTTTTCTACCGCGATAGTAGCTGAGATGGGATCCAAATACTGAAATTTCTTAACAAAAGCTTTTCTTAAAGCTAAATCTGACTCATCCTCTACTGTAAACAACATGTTATATATCTTTAAGAATTTCTGTTTGAATTCAAAAGGATCAGTTTCAAGAGTAGCCTTTAATGACTCTAACAAATCCAAATTTGGAACTTCATCTCCTGTCATGAACTTTAATAACTGTCTTAGTCTATCGTCCTCAGTGTGGTGTCTTTCGTCACCTCCAGCTGATAAAATAACACTTGGTTCTAAACGTTTACTCATGTGACTAGGCAACCACAAACGGAACACAGTGTTTTTCTGTAATTGGGACAAATTGAACCTGTCCGTGAAATCTTCAAATATTGTAATCAATTCAACGGCAACCAAACTTTTATTAAAAGGTGGAAGCATCTTAAATATCTTCATCAACTGATCATGTATTTTTAATTTTAATTTTCTAGCTCTATCTAGCATTTCTTTTTTAATTAATTCCCTGGGCGTAAGTGCTTCATCTTCTTCATCCTCTTTATTTTCAGCATTCATGCTGCTGTCACCCTCAACACATGTCAATGGATCTGGAAATACATGCTGTTTACTAGGACAACCACTAGGTGGAGCCCTTAATGGAGAACCTGTTGTGTCTGTATCTGTCCCAGATTTTGTAACCACAGAAATTAAATTTTTTCTCTGCATTTCTAGCATTTGCTGTGTCCTAAATTCTAATTGCTTCTCCAATTCTTCTAAGTATGCTGCTAAAATGTCACAGTTTGAACAGCCCTCTGACTGCTGCTGAACCGCACAAATCTGAGATGCAGATTGCACGTCTGTGGTAACATGTGACTCATTTGCCTCACCAATAATCAAAGAATTGAACATCTGTACTAACTTCATTACATTTTTCGTCTTCTTTTTAATTTTACACAAAGTAAATCTAGAAGAATCTATTTCTTCATTAGCAGCCATGCATTGGTTATACATAGAAATCCACAACTCAGAATCTTTAGTGCATGTCCCTAAATCCTTAAACAACAAATCACTCTTCTCTGCGGAAAAATTAATAAAATCCAAACCTTTTAGACTCTAGTCGATGGATTTCTCCAACGCCTCTGGAAAACCGTCACTCCTCTGCGACCGTTACTTTAAGCTTCAGTAGATTCTCTTGGAAAACCTCCAACACTTTCAGAGATAGGAAGATTTTTTCCCGCCAAAATCAAAGTTAAAAAAAAAATGAATAAAATTCTTCCAAATATCAATCTTCCCCCGTGATGAAAGTGAAAATATCGATTTCCAACTCCGTTTTTGGCTCGCCACTATGTTAAATAGAAGCTTTTATGAATTTTTCCAGCACATGTCTTTGTTCTCCAGATGGATAGGCGTTGAACAAAAATCACCTTTTAATGAGGTTTATTGTTTCAGTTTATAAATATACAAAGTCCATAGTACAAATCTTCTAAGTAAAAGAAAAAGAGTTATTAAAGATCTTAAATAAAATAAGAATTAAATAAAGTTTCTTTGTCTTGAAATGTCTGTGAGAATAGTAGGACTTAGATATGTGTGCATCAGTCTAAAGTCCATCTGAGAATGTTCAGCGTGTGTGACCCTCAATTTCCCTCCTCCTTTATTTAAATAACAACTAAGCTTCTGACGTCTCAGGCTCCCAGCTGCCTTCTGATTGGTTGATTCAAATGATACTTTAGTTCTATCTACTAACACATATAAATTTATATACTAAACAAATGTACTTAATATTATAATCTATCTACTCATTACTAACTATATATATGTTCTTACATATAACTCACTATTCTAAAGATACTATAATTATTATACAAATACAATCTTGTTAGCTTCCTCATGTAAACCCTATTCAGACGTTTGAAAGAGAATTACACAAGCTACTTTGCCCAGCTCTGGCTCAAAGGAATTTACCTACCCCCAACTCTCAATAATAGAAGCCAGATGGCTAGCTACCTTGTGGGGGAGAAAGCATCTCGTATTACTATGGGGGTTGGAGTGGCATATGCTTCTCCTTTAAACAACCTTTAAGACAGAAAAATGATGATAAAGACTCTTGAACTATAATAGAAGCCAAACCACCTTTCCATAGATCCCTTGTTCACCTTACAATATTTCCAAATGGGAGATTACTTCCACTAATTAAATAACCTCAGACATAAGTCTAATCAACAGGATCCTTGTCAATTAAACTTTATCAAAATATAATATTTCATGCGCTGATCCCACTTTTTCTGCGCAATTCTTAATTTTACTGGTAGCGCGCCCAGGCTATGCATATGCATAGGTAGGTTTTAGTTAGTGTTAGGTCCCCTCCCATGGAGGAAAGACTTCTTCGACAGTGGGAGGGACGAGTACCTAACAAATTGCATTGCAAGCTGTTAGTGGAAACTAACATCCTCCAAGTGGTAGACAGGTTGTATGTGTGCTCATTGTGTATTTGTATCCCATGAGTGGGGTCTGCACTTTTTTGCAGGTAAGCATTCATCTGTTTTTAAGTAGCACTGTTCATTTCTTTGCTATGTTTGATCTAATTCTGGTCAGCTGCTCCCACTTGTTAGTTTTTCTTTGGTGTATATGCAGAGCCTCTGTTTGGGTTCAAGGTGCGTTCGTAGTTCCTGGGGGGGCTCAGCGCATCTCTGAGCTGAGGCCATTCAGAGGCGGCCTGGTGATGCGCTGATCCCACTTTTTCTGCGCAATTCTTAATTTTACTGGTAGCGCGCCCAGGCTATGCATATGCATAGGTAGGTTTTAGTTAGTGTTAGGTCCCCTCCCATGGAGGAAAGACTTCTTCGACAGTGGGAGGGACGAGTACCTAACAAATTGCATTGCAAGCTGTTAGTGGAAACTAACATCCTCCAAGTGGTAGACAGGTTGTATGTGTGCTATTGTGTATTTGTATCCCATGAGTGGGGTCTGCACTTTTTTGCAGGTAAGCATTCATCTGTTTTTAAGTAGCGCTGTTCATTTCTTTGCTATGTTTGATCTAATTCTGGTCAGCTGCTCCCACTTGTTAGTTTTTCTTTGGTGTATATGCAGAGCCTCTGTTTGGGTTCAAGGTGCGTTCGTAGTTCCTGGGGGGGCTCAGCGCATCTCTGAGCTGAGGCCATTCAGAGGCGGCCTGGTGATGCGCTGATCCCACTTTTTCTGCGCAATTCTTAATTTTACTGGTAGCGCGCCCAGGCTGCGTTCGTAGTTCCTGGGGGGGCTCAGCGCATCTCTGAGCTGAGGCCATTCAGAGGCGGCCTGGTGATGCGCTGATCCCACTTTTTCTGCGCAATTCTTAATTTTACTGGTAGCGCGCCCAGGCTATGCATATGCATAGGTAGGTTTTAGTTAGTGTTAAGTCCCCTCCCATGGAGGAAAGACTTCTTCGACAGTGGGAGGGACGAGTACCTAACAAATTGCATTGCAAGCTGTTAGTGGAAACTAACATCCTCCAAGTGGTAGACAGGTTGTATGTGTGCTCATTGTGTATTTGTATCCCATGAGTGGGGTCTGCACTTTTTTGCAGGTAAGCATTCATCTGTTTTTAAGTAGCGCTGTTCATTTCTTTGCTGCATTAGTCAAGTCAGTGCATACCTTTCACTTCATCCCCCCCCCAATATGGATAAAACAACAGGCAGAGGCAGGCCACCCGGCAGGTCTGTTCGAGGTCGTGCTGACGTAATTTTGTGCGGCCCTGGATCAAAGTACAGTGTTCAGAAGGCACGTGCCATCAACTCCCAAGATTGTCAGGACGTAGTTGACTATTTAACACAGAACACCTCATCTTCTGCAGCCACCAGCACTACTTCTAGCACCACATCCGCTGCATTTGAAACTTCGCAGGAGTTATTTGGTGGGGAATTTACAGCCTTTATTGTTACAACAAGATGAAGGCGCTAAACAAGTTACACCACCTCATATGTCTGAGTTAGGCATCAGTATGGACGTAAGGTGTGAGGATGATCAAGTACCTGTTGTTGGTGCAGTTTTGGAGGTATCTGATACAAGCGAAGCTGTGGAGTATGATTTTGATGATGACAATGATGATGATGACACTGCCATGGATGTGACGTGGGATCCCAATAGACATGATGACCAGGGGGACAGTTCAGAGGGGGAGTCATAGAGGAGTAGGAGGAGGCGAGTTGCTGAAAGGTTGAGCATCTTCAACTGCTTTATCCCTTGCACCTTCACAGCCACCCTCCTCCACTCCACCACTCACCTTGAGCGGTTCCTGCTCCTCTGCCCACAGCAGCCAGGTGTCCGTTAAGGAAATCTTTGATCGGAAGAAGCCAATGTCTGCAATCACCCCCTTGCCCGGCGTCTGACAGCTGGCTTTGCAGAACTGTTAGTTCGCCAGATGTTACCTTACCAGCTGGTGGACTCTGAGGCCTTCTGAAAATTTTTGGCGATTGGGACACTGCAGTGGAAGATATCAGGCTGCAATTATTTCTCAAAAAAGGCAATACCCAAACTTTACCGTGATGTTGAAAGGCAAGTGGTTTCATCTCTAGCACACAGCGTTGCGTCAAGGGTCCATCTGACCACGCATGCCTGGTACATTACTTATACAGCACATTGGGTCAACCTGGTGACCGCTGGCAAGCAGGGAGTATGTGGCTGTGCAGCGGACCTAGTTGTGACACCTCCACTGCTTGCAGGCAGGCCTGCTGCCACCTCCTCTCCTTCACCTCCTACTACTCCTGCTACATCCTCTTCGCTGTCATCATCCTCTTCCTCCGCTGAGTGGCAGTGCTACTCTATTGGTGCTGCGATCTCCTCTCCAACTACACCCCCCCCCCGGCCAGGGGCGTAGCTAGAAATGACTGGGCCCTATAGCAAAAAAAATGTATGGGCCCCCCCTTCCCCCCCCATGACCTTCCAACCCCACGGACCTCGGACCTCCCACCCAAACATTCCTCCACGACCCTCCACCCCAACATTCCCACACCCAGTATAAGTAGCCAGGTCTATAGGTGTCTTCAGAATAGGTGACCAGGGGTATAGATGTCCCCAGAACAGGTAGCCAGGGGGAGAGATGTCCCCAGAACAGGTAGCCAGGGGTATATGTAGGCAGGGGTACAGGGCCGGTTCTAGACTGGCACATATGAGGGGGCAGTCAAAAATGGGTAGGGGGCAACATGTTCGAGGAAATTTTAAAAATGGGTGTGGCCATGATGTTATGTGGGTGGGGCTAACTAATGTAGTTATACTAGCTAATGTACTTACATAAAAAAAAAATTGAAGTAAATGCACATAATGACAGACAGCATTTCCCCAGTAAATGCATGTAATGAGAGACAGCGTTTCCCCACTAAATGCACATAAGACAGCTTTTCACTAGTAAATGCACATAAGACAGCTTTTCACCAGTAAATGCACATAATAAGAGACAGCTTTTCACCAGTAAATGCACATAATAAGAGACAGCTTTTCACCAGTAAATGCACATAAGAGACAGCTTTTCACCAGTAAACGCACATAATTAGAGACAGCTTTTCACCAGTAAATGCACATAATGACAAACAGCCAGTGTCCCCAGTATATGTAGCCAGGGGTATATGTCCCCAGTATATGTAGCCAGAGGTATATAGGCCCAGTATATGTAGCCAGAGGTATATATGCCCAGTATATGTAGCCAGAGGTATATATGCCCAGTATAGGTAGCCAGAGGTATATATGCCCAGTATAGGTAGCCAGAGGTATATATGCCCAGCATATGTAGCCAGAGGTATATATGCCCAGTATAGGTAGCCAGAGGTATATATGCCCAGTATAGGTAGCCAGAGGTATATATGCCCAGTATAGGAAGCCAGAGGTATATATGCCCAGTATAGGTAGCCAGAGGTATATATGCCCAGTATATGTAGCCAGAGGTATATGTCCCCAGTATATGTGCTCAGTATATGTAGCCAGAGGTATATATGCCCAGTATATGTAGCCAGAGGTATATATGCCCAGTATATGTAGCCAGAGGTATATATGCCCAGTATAGGCAGCCAGAGGTATATATGCCCAGTATAGGTAGCCAGAGGTATATATGCCCAGTATAGGTAGCCAGAGGTATATATGCCCAGTATAGGTAGCCAGAATTATATATGCCCAGTATAGGTAGCCAGAGGTATATATGCCCAGTATAGGTAGCCAGAGGTATATATGCCCAGTATAGGTAGCCAGAGGTATATATGCCCAGTATAGGTAGCCAGAGGTATATATGCCCACTATAGGTAGCCAGAGGTATATATGCCCAGTATAGGTAGCCAGAGGTATATATGCCCAGTATAGGTAGCCAGAGGTATATATGCCCAGTATAGGTAGCCAGAGGTATATATGCCCAGTATAGGTAGCCAGAGGTATATATGCCCAGTATAGGTAGCCAGAGGTATATATGCCCAGTATACGTAGCCAGAGGTATATATGCCCAGTATATGTAGCCAGAGGTATATATGCCCAGTATAGGTAGCCAGAGGTACTGTATATATGCCCAGTATAGGTAGCCAGAATTATATATGCCCAGTATAGGTAGCCAGAGGTATATATGCCCAGTATAGGTAGCCAGAGGTATATATGCCCAGTATAGGTAGCCAGAGGTATATATGCCCAGTATAGGTAGCCAGAGGTATATATGCCCAGTATAGGTAGCCAGAGGTATATATACCCAGTATAGGTAGCCAGAGGTATATATGCCCAGTATAGGTAGCCAGAGGTATATATGCCCAGTATAGGTAGCCAGAGGTATATATGCCCAGTATATGAAGCCAGAGGTATATATGCCCAGTATAGGTAGCCAAAGGTATATATGCCCAGTATATGTAGCCAGGGGGCCCCACCCACCCTCCCCTGTCCATCTTCCCACCTACCTCCGTCCACCCTCCTCGGTCCACAGCAGCCAGCAAGTGGGGTCGGGTCGCTCCACTCGAGGGCAGCCAGGGCAGCTCCTCTTCACCGCTCCGGCTCGCTTGGCTCCCCTCCAGGCTCCAGCCCAGACTCCAGACAGTCGCACTCGCGCAGGAGTCTGCAGCCGGTCCGCACGCACGTCACTCCTCCCTGGCTGGCCGGGCCCGGAAGCCGGAACTATAGATTAACTATCGGGTCCCGGCCGCCAGGGAGTATCAATGCGCCGCCCACCACGTAGTCCGTCCCCCTCCTCACCAGCCACCTTATCTGAGGAGGGGGGCCGGGAGGGGGGCCTGGGGGGGCCACTAATTGTTATAAAATTATCGGGGGGGGGGGGGTATGGGGGGGGGGCCGGGCGGCATCAAATAAAAAAAAAGTCCACTACATGTACGGGCCCCTGTGGCGTAGGGCTGCCGCAGGGCCCCATAGCAACCACTATGGTTGCTGTGCTTATTGCTACGCCCCTGCCCCCGGCTACCCAGGGCCTATGCTGCATGCCAGGTACGACGGTGTCACACCAGCTTGGACATGTCTTGCCTCAAAGCCAAAAGTCACACTCTAGCAGTTCTCCTGGCTGTTCTGAACAAACAGGTGGATCAGTGGCTGACCCCGCACCAACTGGAGATCGGCAATGTGGTGTGTGACAACGGCAGCAATCTCATTTTGGCTTTGAGTTTGGGAGAGTTGACACATGCACCCTGCACGGCACATTTGCTGAATCTAATAATCCAAAGATTTGTGTGTAAGCACTAAGGCTTACAGGAGGTCCTGAAGCAGTCCAGGAAGGTGTGTGGGCATTTCAGGCATTCCTACACGGCCATGGCGCGCTTGGCCGATATTCAGAAGAGAAACAACTTGCCGGTGAGGCGCTTGATTTGCGATAGCCCGACTCGCTGGAATTCAACGCTCCTCATGTTTGACCGCCTGCTACAACAGGAGAAAGCCGTAAATAGCTATCTGTACACCTACGGTCAAAGGTCAGGCTCTGGGGAGCTGGGGATTTTCTTGCCGAGGTACTTGATACTCATGCGTAATGCCTGCAGGCTCATGCGTCCGTTTGAGGAGGTGACAAACCTGGTGAGTCGCAGTGAAGGCGCCATCAGAAACTTGATCCCATATGCTTTCTTCCTGGAGCGTGACATGCATAGAGAGGTAGATCAAGCTGCAGAGCAGCGTGAACAGGGAGAGGAGGAAGAGTTGTGGGAACCATCACAACCAGAACAACATTTGTCATCAACACCTGTGGCAGCACAGAGGAGGGGGGAGGAGGAAGAGTCATCTGGGGAAGAGGACTCAGATGAGGAAGGAGGTTTTTTTGAGGAGGAGGCAGAAGAACAACCACAGCAGGCATCGCAGGGGGCTTGTGCTGCTCACCTTTCCCGTGGTATTGTTCGTGGCTGGCGGGAGGAGGAGAACTTACCTGATATCACTTAGGAAGAGCAAGAGGAGATGGATAGTAGGTCGGCATTCAACTTTGTGCAGATAGGGTCTTTCATGCTGTCCAGCCTGTTGAGGGACCCTCGTATAAAAAACTCAAGGGGATTGACCTGTACTGGATGGCAACGCTACTAGGCCCTCAGTATAAGCACAAAGTGGCGGAGATGTTACCAAATTTACAGAAGGCAGAAAGGATGCAGCACTTGCACAACAAGCTGGCAACTATGCTTTACAGTGCGTTTAAAGGTGATGTCACAGCACAACGGAATAAAGGTGCCACTGCCAGTAATCTTCCTCCTCCTCCCATGTCCATGCAGGCAAGGACAGGACGCTTTAGCGATCTCATGGTGATGTCGGACATGCAGACATTCTTTAGTCCAACGCCTTGCCTTAGCCCTTCCAGATCCACCCTCCACCAACGCCTCGACTGGCAGGTAGCCGACAACCTGGCCTTAAGTGCAGATGTAGACACTCTGAGCAGTGATGAACCCCTGGACTACTGGGTGTGCAGGCTTGACCTGTGGCCAGAGCGGTCACAATTTGCCATCCAACTTTTGGCTTGCCCTGCCTCAAGCGTCCTGTCAGAAAGGACCTTCAGCGCAGCTGGAGGCATTGTCAGTGAGAAGAGAAGTCGCCTAGGTCAAAAAAGTGTTCAGTACCTCACCTTTATCAAAATTAATGAGGCATGGATCCCAGAGGGCTACTGCCTGCCCGAAGACTAAGTCAGTCCCCACACACAGCATCTCTGCCTGCCTGCCGGCCGGCCGCTTCTGCCTGCCCCAAGACTAAGTCAGTCCCCCCACACAGCATCTCTGCCTGCAGGCAGCTTGACTGCCTTCTCCGCCACCACCAACAGGGTCCAGGACTCCAGGTGGATTCCTGAATTTTTAAGGCCACTGCTAGCAGCGGCCGCTAACAAAAGAATAATAATTTTTTAGTTTCAAAGGTTTTTTATTGAAATATGCAGATGATTGCAAAATCGCATTTCAAGAAGCCCTTAACAAAGGGCAATACATTACATAAACAATATAGAAAAGTAGTGGTACAGTTTGGTCATGGCATTAATAATGGTATACAGGTAAATATAGTTGGTTGATTGCATACAGTCGGTAGATTTATGATTGTATTCAGGGGTAGTACAGGGTTTTTTTTCCTATAGCGTTGCAACTGGTGTTCAAAAGGAAAGGGCACAGGAGCGGAGACCCACTGTATGGGAGCAAGAGAGCCAGGGCTGCCAGGTTCTGGTGAAGGCAAGTGTATTGTCATTAATTATAGCTAGAGTTCGTTCCGAGATTAAGATATCGGTAATAATATGATCTGTGAGGTCCATTGACAGTGTTGGTTGCCTCCATTGGCGTGCTATGTGCACTCTTGCAGCTTTGGCTATGTGCTGGGAGAGCCTGTGTTGGGGGAAGCTCCAACCCGGTGGCTTGTCTCCCAATAGTAGTAGTAGGGGGTCAGGTGAGAGAGATTTTTCTAGGGCCGTACCTAGGGTGGAAGTAATTTGGTCCCAGTATCTCTTGACGATTGGGCAGAACCACCATATATGAGCAATGGTCCCTGGTAGGCCGCATCCTCTGAAACACAGGTATGTATTGGTCTGCGAGATTGCATGCAATTTGGTGGGGGTTATGTAAGTTCTGTGTAATATTTTATAGTTGGTCTCAATATGAGAGAAGTAACTACTGCCTTTTGTGAGGGTTAGGCAGCATTTGGACCATCGTTTAGGGGTTAATGTGGTACCCAAGTCTCTCTCCCACTGCAGCATTGTTCGGGTTTTCGTGAATTCTGTTGGTTGTGAGATTTGGGAATATATATAAGAGATAAGGCCTCCTTCTAATGGGTGTAGGGCACACCATGCTTCATAGGTGGTCCTGGGAGGAAATGTTATGTGGTTGGGGCATATTGATTTTATGAAATGGAAGATTTGCATAGCGTGGAAGAATTCAGAAGGTGGGAAAGCGGTGGTATTTTTAAATTGTTCCCAGGTAGGCTTTTTGTCGTTTATTAGGAAGTTTTTGAGAGTTACATAACCTCTTTCTGTCCACCATCTGAACGCCCCTTGCACTAGACCAGGGGGGAAGTTCGGGTTGCCTATCAAAGGCATCTGGAGGGGGGGTGTCTGACTGCAGTCCTTTCTGGAGTTTAAGTCTATTCCAGATCATTAAGGAGTGGGCTGTTAGTGGAGAGATTTTTTGGTATTTGGTTGGGGATATGCGTGGCGACCATTGGAGAGCAGGAAATGTGAGTGGTTGCAGGAGGCCATTCTCTATTTCAGCCCATAGGGGTGGGTTGTACTCAGCATGTATCTGGGCTATTTGCGCTATCTGCGAGGCTCGATAATAGCTAAATAGATCTGGTACTCCCATTCCTCCTCTGTCTCTATTCATATACATTATTTTTTGGTTTATCCTAGCTCGTTTATTGTTCGTTATAAACTTAAAAATGGAGAGTTGTAGATCTTTAAGGGAGGCTTTGGTTACTAGGACTGGTAACGTTCTGAACAGGTAGAGTAGGCGAGGGAGCAGGGTCATTCTAATCGCTTGGATTCTGCCAGTCCAGGATAGGGTGGGTTGGTTCCATTTTAATAAATCTTGCTTTAGAGAGGCCAGCATTGGTTTATAGTTTAAGTTGAAAAGTTCCTTAGGGTTGGTGGAAATTTTAACTCCAAGGTAGGTGATATATTTGTTTTGGAGTGATAGAATAATAATTTTTTCAGGAGCGTGTACGTGCCTGCCTAATTTTTCTGGCTTCACTGTGGCTGCAACAACAAAACGAAAGGCATGTACATGTGTCAATTCCCCTCCGTGATTGTTACTTTGCCATGGTGAAGGGGTTTGCGTATCACAATGAAGCAATGACCGGCTATATGAGTGTGTTGGGGGGCACATCTGACTCAAGATAATAAGGTCGTTGCTTCTTTGTGGACAGACCAAATTCGATCAGCTGGACACTCAGTCACTGTTGTTCTGTCATTGAGCTACCTCAGCCTGACCATATGGGCTCGAAAACCGCCATCGCCTGCAGTCTCGCCATGGTGCGCACCAGTCCAGCACGGCCATCACTACACAAACAGCTGTTTGTGGTGCGTTACACAGTGAGTTTGGTCTGTCAGTGTGAAGCAGCACACTAATTACACTACCTGATTGATGTACACACACGCAAGATGTTTTAAAGCACTTTATGCCTCCAATTTAGCAATGCAATGTTTCTTAAAACCCTGCTGTGCATCAAATCCGTAATTTTCACCGTGACTTTTGGCATATATCCCACTCCGCCATGCCCCCCTCCAGGTGTTAGACCCCTTGAAACAGCTTTTCCATTACTTTTGTGGCCAGAATTAGTGTTTGTAGTTTTGTAAGTTCGCCTGCACATTGAAATCTATTGCGGTTCGCGCAAACGCAAACTTTTGCGGAAGTTCGCGTTCGATGTTCGCAAACTTAAAATCGGAGGTCATCTCTACACCCGTGCATTTTCTTTCTAGGCGATAGGATTGCCTTAGAGGGATGGTGGGGTAGGGTTTGAGTTCAGCAGGAGGACAGCCTGCGGGAAGAAGTCATCCAACAGTAGAAAACTAAATCCAGGAGCAACTCACTTATATATTAAAAATTCAAACTTTTAATTCACATCTTCATAAAAAATGGCAGGTAGTAAAAGACAAGCAATACTTATCAGATCCCACTGAAGGTTAAAGCGGACCCAAACCAAACATTTTTTTTATTCAAAATATTTAGTTGCACCACTCTGACACATACAAAGATAAATAAACAAACACTCCTTCAAGCCTATGAGCATTACAGTGCATGCTTTTCACCCTTCTCTTTTCATAACTAGGGTTATACAGGTGGCAGCCATTAGCAATTCCTCCTTTGCCAGAAACTACCTACTCCACCAGTCTGCCGGATTCTGTCCCGGCAATATGAGAGGAAGGGTTCCTCCAATAAATGTAAAATATTTTATATTTGTCGTCATGCAGCTGAAAAAAGGCTGCCATTTATTATTATAAGTTTATTTCTGAAATCTTGTATTTTTAATTTTTGGTCCACTTTAAGCATTATAAATTGCAGAGTTGTACAAGGGGTGCGGAGGCTGGTGTGGTCGACGATCGTTTCGCCCCATCGATTAGCTTTTTCAAGACCATGTATCCCCTCACTCTGCAGTCTCACCTATTATATACCGATCACACCTCCCAATACAGATGCCCCTAGCCAATCACAGTGGCTCCCACAGATGCCTCTCACCTGATCCTTACTTGATTTACGCACTGTGTGTACTGCTGGGACTGTCGTCACATTTTATCACACTTACATTGTATCTGCAACGCAAGCGGCCCTTACTTCCGCCCAATACGTACCAACCATGCGTACATATAAGGCGTCACGCGTCCGTCCTTACGCATGACGCTGCATTGCTCCCGAGTGACATCTTGTGGCTATTTAGAAGATTTATCTATTTCATACGTAGCATAAACAAATCATGCGTCCCTTATATACACATGACAATCAGATCATCCTTTCTTACATTTTTTTCATTAAAGTGGTTAATCAATAAGGGGCTCCCATATTGTGGGATAGGTAAAGGGTACCCTAGGTGCAAAGTCAGCAGCATACAATATAACACAAAACAGACTGTTAAAATAGCAATGTGCTTAAACATAAACCAAGCCAGGATTATTTTTTGAATACATACATGAAATCTATAGGATGATGACCTCAGTTACTCCAGGAGGGACACACTCAATGTCCAACCCTCCAAAGATATATATCATCGGTCAAACTATAATATACAAAGACATGAGTCCACATTAGTGAACTTATGTCTTTGTATATTATAATTTGACCGATGATATATATCTTTGGAGGGTTGGACATTGAGTGTGTCCCTCCTGGAGAAACTAAAGTAATCCGATAGATTTCATGTATGTATTCATATATTAATGTATGTATTCAAAAAAAATCCTGGCTTGGTTTATGTTTAAGCACATTGCTATTTTTAAAAGTTTGCATTGTGTTATATTGTATGCTGCTGTCTTTGCACCTAGGGTACCCTTTACCTATCCCACAATATGGGGGCCCCTTATTGATTAACCACTTTAATGAAAAAGTTTAAGAAAGGATGCAATTCAAATTATTACCACAAGATGTCTCTTGCCTTGATCTGATTGTCATGCGTATATAAGGGATGCATGATTTGTTTGTGCTACGCATGAAATCGATAAATCTTCTAAATAGCCACAATAGCCGCTTGCGTCTCAGATACAATGTAAGTTGTCAGAGGAAGTGACGACAGTCCCAGCAGTACACAAGGCACGAAAATCAACTAAGGATCAGGTGAGAGGCATCTGTGGGAGCCACTGTGATTGGCTAGGGGCATCTCTAATGGGAGGAGTGATCGGTATATAATAGGTGAGACTGCGGAGTGAGGGGATACATGGCCCTGAAAAAGCCCTACTGAGCCTGCGCAGTACAGCCCGGAGGACATCCGATGACGTCAGCGCGCCGGCGTGGAACGCACCATGGAGCGCAGAAGAGGCCCGACCTGGCCGCCGGCCTGGCCAGGTCGGGTCGGCCACCGGAGACCACCGGGAGCCTGCGGAGCGACGCCGAGGGCACCTCCTGCCTGCCACGGGCTGGAGGAAGCCCCAGGTAAGTGGAAATGGATTTTTATTTTTTTTAGCTAGTCCCTGAGCCTTCCCTTTAAGTCAGATGGGCAGATCCTGAGCTTGACTCTCTACAGTCTGATTGTTAGGAATTCCTGGACCCATGCACCCAGAGTAGAGTCTACTCCCAAGGTTGCCTAGTAGGATGGCCTGGCAGATGGTGTTGAAGGCCGAGCTGAAATCCAGGAACAGAATCCTCACATAGGAGTCTGTCTAGGTGTTTCGTGATGTACGCTATGCTGACGTTAATGTCATCACCCACGCATCTGTTAGCCATGTACGCAAATTGTTGTTGGTAAAGGAGGTCGTCAGTGGAGCGTTTCAGGTAGTTAATGACCAGTCGTCCAAAGGTCTTCATGATGATTGGAGTGAGGTCTACCGGTCTGAAGTTGAGTTCGGTGTTGCCTGGCTTCTTGGGAACTGCTATGAACGTGGATCTTTTGAGACAGGATGGGACTTGCTAAGCCCCATCTACACGACACAAATCTTTGTGCAATTCGATTACGATTCTACTTACGATCCGATTAAATCCAACATGTCCGATCGGGATTCGATTCGATTGAATTCGATTTGCCATTGCAAAACAATGGCAAATCGAATTGAATCGAATTCCGATCTGACATGTCGGATTTAATCGGATCGTAAATAGAATCATAATCAAATCGCACAAAGAATCGTATCGTGTAGATGGGGCTCTAGAGACCTGTTATATCTGCTAGAGTCCTGTTATATATATACAGTATATAGAGGTGAGGATGGGGGCTAGCTTGTGTGCACAGGTCCTAAGACATTTTGATGACACTCCATCCAAGCCTAAGGTTTTCCTTGGGTTAAGCTTGCAGAGGTGACATAGACAGGGCCGCCATCAGAAATTTTGGGGCCCCTCACAAATCATCAGTCCGGGCCCCCCCCCCAAACTGAGAAATGTGCGTAGCCATTACATGTTGGCAGAGCTAGTTGGAGGCTTGCCGTCCACAAATTAATCACGAATAACCACGGTGGATACTCGTGATTCAAGTTAGCTCTAATTGCCACAGCTGAGCGGCTAGATGCGGCGGGGTTAATTACTCAGACCGCCGCTCTCCGCCCAGCGTTTCAACGAGGTGCAAGTTTCCGAATGGACGCGTTGCAAGCCTCGATATCGAGCACTTCCTCCTTCAAGCCGGAAGGAGGAAGTGCTCCATCATTTTTTTAGAACCTCCCAGTTTTATTTTCTGTTTAAAAAAACTAAAAAAGTAGGTTTAATGCTATTGTCTCATATGTTAATGATTCAGCTTTTCCCATAGTCTCGCAGTTAGCAATCATGTGACCCCCAACAAGACAAATTCAGCAATCATGAGGCCCCCAACAAGACAAATTCAGCAATCATGAGGCCCCCAACAAGATAAATTCAGCAATCGTGAGACCCCCAACAAGACAAATTCAGCAATCATGAGGCCCCAACAAATCATGAGGTCCCCAACAAATCATGAGGCCCCCAACAAGACAAATTCAGCAATCTTGAGGCAATGAGGCTCCCAACAAATCATGAGGCCCCCAACAAGTAAAAATTCAATCATTAGGCCCCCAACAAGACAAATTCAGCAGACATGAGGCACATAAATAGACAGCATTTCACATAAATAGGCATAATGCCCCCTTATTATGGTAGACACCTCTCACCTGGATTCTGACAGGGACCCCCAGGTTAGGTAGTGAGTGACATGGAGCCCTTTTAGGTAGTGAGTGAGTGACAGGGAGCCCCTTTAGGGAGTGAGTGAGTGACAGGGAGCCCCTTTAGCTAGTGAGCGAGTGACAGGGAGCCCCTTTAGGGAGTGAGTGAGTGAGTGACAGGGAGCCCCTTTAGGGAGTGAGTGAGTGACAGGGAGCCCCTTTAGGGAGTGAGTGAGTGACAGGGAGCCCCTTTAGCTAGTGAGTGAGTGACAGGGAGGCCCTTTAGGGAGTGAGTGAGTGAGTGACAGGGAGCCCCTTTAGGGAGTGAGTGAGTGACAGGGAGCCCCTTCAGCTAGTGAGTGAGTGACAGGGAGAACCTTTAGCTGGTGAGTGAGTGACAGGGAGCCCCTTTAGCTAGTGAGTGAGTGACAGGGAGCCCCTTTAGGGAGTGAGTGAGTGTGACAGGGGGCCCATTTAGCTAGTGAGTGACAGGGAGCCCCTTTAGCTAGTGAGTGAGTGACAGGGAGCCCCTTTAGCTAGTGAGTGAGTGACAGGGAGGCCCTTTAGCTAGTGAGTGAGTGACAGGGAGGCCCTTTAGCTAGTGAGTGAGTGACAGGGAGCCCCTTTAGCTAGTGAGTGAGTGACAGGGAGCCCCTTTAGCTAGTGAGTGAGTGACAGGGAGCCCCTTTAGCTAGTGAGTGAGTGACAGGGAGCCCCTTTAGCTAGTGAGTGAGTGACAGGGAGCCCCTTTAGCTAGTGAGTGAGTGACTGGGAGCCCCTTTAGCTAGTGAGTGACAGGGAGCCCCTTTAGCTAGTGAGTGAGTGACAGGGAGGCCCTTTAGCTAGTGAGTGAGTGACAGGGAGCCCCTTTAGCTAGTGAGTGAGTGACAGGGAGCCCCTTTAGCTAGTGAGTGAGTGACAGGGAGCCCCTTTAGCTAGTGAGTGAGTGACAGGGAGCCCCTTTAGCTAGTGAGTGAGTGACAGGGAGCCCCTTTAGCTAGTGAGTGAGTGACAGGGAGCCCTTTTAGCTAGTGAGCGAGTGACAGGGAGCCCCTTTAGCTAGTGAGTGAGTGACAGGGAGGCCCTTTAGCTAGTGAGTGAGTGACAGGGAGGCCCTTTAGCTAGTGAGTGAGTGACAGGGAGCCCCATTAGGCAGTGAGTGAGTGACAGGGAGGCCCTTTAGCTAGGGAGTGAGTGACAGGGAGGCCCTTTAGCTAGTGAGTGAGTGACAGGGAGTCCCCCCCAGCCGCCACCGCTGCTTCCCCTACCTTGCCAGGCTGCCAGCAGCGTCAGACCTCAAGATCAGCGGCGACCCGACCAGTAAGAGCGGGCGCTGGACGCACCTGCTCTATATGCGGAAGTGACGTCACTTCCGCATATCAGTGCGGGCGCTGGGTCCTAGCGCCCGCACTATTGTCGCCGCCTGATCGGGGTCTGACGCGGCGGCGGAGGCGGCGGCTAGAGGGATGGAGGGAGGGAGCAGCGGCCAGGGGAGGTTGAGCGGCGGTCGGGCGACACCCGCTAGGGCCGCGGCGGGGATGGGGCCCCCCTGCAGGCCCGGGCCCGTGACGGGAGTCACGGATGTCCCCCCCTGATGGCGGGCATCTGCTTCTTGAGCAGAGCTGGGGCACCGCGTTCCTTTGAGGAAGACGAGAAGGAGAGGAGCTGTTGGTGCGAATGCTGGTATCCCAAGCTGCATGGAATGTTGGTCAAATCTACAGTAGAACTCCTTTAGCTCTTTGTGCCATTTAAATGCTTTAAGTTGCTAGTTGAGGGGGTGCTGTGAAGTTTGTGGCTACCCTGAGGCCTTTCCATACTTCCCATGGGTTTTTGGACTGGAGTCCCAACTTCTCAGACTAGGCCCTGTTTACGATTATCAGTTCTCGGTTCAGGGAGTCTCTAGGTGCCCTGAACTCTTCCTTGGACCCGGACTGGTGCGCCTTTTCCTTAATCTTCCGAAGCCGGTGCAGCTTGCTGTTGAACCAAGGCTTGTTGTTGGGAAATACCTTGATGGTCTTGGATGGGATAAATGACTCCTCACAGAAACGAAAGTAGGAGATAACTTTTCTGACCATTCCTCTAAAGCGGGTGCCACCAGGGCTGACCAGTTCGTGCTATTAAAGCGTGCCTGTGTCAGAAATGCTGTTACTTCCTGCTTCACCTGCTGGTGTCATCACAAGTCACCAACAGGTGGCTCTGTTTGCTTTTCATGGTTGCCTGCAGTTTACAGGTTTACCACAAGATGGAGTATCATGGGTTATACATGTCTCTGTTCCACAGGTGTCCGACCAGGCTGCTAGTTCCTATTTAAGCTGGCCACTCCCTTCACACTACGCAGATCCTCATGTCAGTGTGACTTCTGCTTGCTGGTCCACTTCCTTGTTCTGCTCTGTGTTTCCAACTTGTCTGACTGCCTGTGTAAGCCTCTGGCTTACATACTATCTTGCCTTGCTCTGTGATTCCAGTCTGTCTGTCTGTCTGTCTGTCTGTGTGAGCCTTTGGCTTGCGTCCTATCTTGCCCTGCTCTGTCGCTTGTCTGTGTCCCAGATTAGCTAGAGTGTATTCATGTATGTATATCGTAGGGGTTCTGATCTTAGTGTATATTTGATCTTGGACTGTGTTTGATGTCGATTCTGCTTGATGATTATAGACCTGTAAGCTTAACATCAGTTGCATGCAAACTATTTGAGGGGTTACTAAGAGATACTATACATGACTTCATAGTAGAAAATAATCTTATTTCTCAGCATCAACATGGGTTTACTAAAGACAGGTCCTGTTTGACTAACATGCTCAGCTTTTATGAGGTAGTGAATGCTAATATGGATATTGGGAATGCTGTAGATGTGATATACTTGGACTTTGCAAAGGCCTTCAACACTGTTCCCCACAAAAGTCTAGTGCAAAAGTTGAGGATGCAAGGACTGGGGAAGAGTCTGTGTTCATGGATAGGGAACTGGCTAATGGACAGAAAACAAAGAGTTGTGGTCAATGGATCGTACTCAAAATGGGAGACTGTTAGCAGTGGGGTCCCACAGTGGTCTGTTCTGGGTCCAGTGCTCTTCAATTTATTTATTAATGACCTAGTAGATGCAGTAGTGAGCAATGTTCCTATTTTTGCAGATGATACAAAATTGTGCAGAATCATCAACTCTCAGGAAGATAGTGTCATATTGCAACAGGATCTGGATAGGATGGCTATATGGGCACATACATGGCAGATGAAATTCAATGTTGACAAATGTAAAGTCATGCATTTTGGACGTACTAATGGTCTAGCACCATACAAAATAAATGGGATACAGTTCAGGACATCAAACTTGGAGAAGGACTTAGGAGTACTCATTGACAACAAGTTAAATAATCGTACTCAATGCCAAGCCGCTGTAGCTAAAGCTAACAAAATTTTGGGATGCATTAAAAGGGAAATAAAAACTCAAGATGCTAGCATAATATTGCCCCTGTTTAACTCTCTAGTAAGGCCACATCTGGAATATGGAATTCAGTTCTGGGCACCACATTACAAAAAAGATATTGCAGTTTTAGAGCAGGTGCAGAGACGAGCAACAAAATTGATACGTGGGATGGAAGGTCTCACTTATCAAGAAAGGTTAGACAAACTGGGTTTATTTAGTCTAGAGAAAAGACGCCTTAGAGGGGATCTAATTAACATGTATAAATACACCAGAGGGCAATATAATAGCTTGGCGGATGAGCTTTTTGTCCCTATGCCTTCTCTAAGGACTAGAGGACATGATCTGCGCATGGAGGAAAAACGTTTTAGCCATTTATTTAGGAAAGGATTCTTTACAGTAAGAGTGATTAAGATGTGGAATGCATTGCCACAGGAAGTCGTTATGGCAAACTCTATACCTGCATTTAAAGGGGGCTTAGATGCTTTCCTTGTGTTGAAAGACATCCATGGCTACAATTACTAGGTAATGCCTAATGATGTTGATCCGGGGATTTTATCTGATTGCCATCTGGAGTCGGGGAGGAATTTTTCCCTTTAGGGGCTAATTGGACCATGCCTTGTAAGGGTTTTTTCGCCTTCCTCTGGATCAACAGGGATATGTGAGGGAGCAAGCTGGTGTTGTACTTTATACTGGTTGAACTCGATGGACGTATGTCTTTTTTCAACCAAAATAACTATGTAACTATGATTCTGTACTGCGATTGTTATATTTGTATATATGTATATAGCACTGTTCATATTAAACACTAATTCATTGCATATCTGTGTCCTGACCTTTTGTATATGCTACTAAATGTGATCAGCAAATACCCTGCTAGCAGGAATCATGACAGCCTGGAGATCCAGCTTGGCCTCTTCTGTCCACCTCTTGACAGTCTTGATGGCTGGCTTGGTTGTCTCCAGCTGCCTTTTGTAGGTGGGGATCAGATGGACTAGGTTGTGGTTGGAGTTCCCCAAGGCAATTTCTTAGACGGCCTTGCATGCAATCCTTGAGTACCGTGTAGCAATGGTCTAGGGTGTTACGGTGCCTGGTAGGGCAGGTGATATGTTGTTTGTACTGAGGGAGCATGTGTCGCAGGTTAGCGTTGTTAAGGTCTTCCAGGATGATAAAGAGGGCCTCAGGGAGGGTGGTTTCCCACCTTGAGATGGTATCACTGAGTGAGCATAGAGCACCCCTGGAGTCACCATTGGGGAAGGGGGGGGGGGTGTAGACCCCCATCAGAACTAAGGATGAGAACTTCTGGGGTGATTACAGGGGCCTGCAGCTAATGGCAAGGAGCTCTACGTCTGGAGTGCAGGCTTTGGCAAGGATGCTGGTGTTGGTGCACAAGGTAGAGTTAATGATGAAGCATATGACCCCCCCTTCCCGGAGAGTGCTTGATGTCGGTCAGCGTGGAAGAGGTTGTGTCCTGGCACTAGGAGTACATTATCAGGTCTCGGTAAAACAAAGAACCATGTTGGACCCCAAAAGTAAGGGTTTGCTGACGAGTAGATGTTCATCCACCTTGTTCGGGAGAGAACATACATTTGCTAAGAGGATGGTTGGGGCAGCCTTTCCGTTTTGAGCCTCACTTAGTCGTCTGCCCTTCTCTCCCTGTGGCAATGTTTGTACGTTGTGCGGTTAGTGCTACCGATCAGTTTGTTTATTTGCCTATTTGTCCCGGTTATTACAACATTTAAATTCCCTAGTACAATGTACAACAATAATATTTGGAAATAAAGGTGTACTTTTTCCATTTAGGTTTTTCTTTTATACTATAACATTAATTACAAGCCTTTATTTACAAAAGCAACAGTAATATACCCTCATGACATACTGTTTTGCCGGACAAAAATAGAGTTTTTAGTTTCAAAAACTTTTATTTGCAAGTCAATAGAAAATCTTTACAAATGATGCCTGAGAAAATGTTCAACATTACATTTTGTATAACCAACAGGGCAGTAAGTTTTCCTTAACAGTGATGTTCTTAATAGCAGCATAGATAGAATTGACCTTTTTTTCCCTCTTAGTTATCAGAGATACTATCCTCCAGACTACCTAGAATGATCTCTTCAAGTATAAACTGCATAAATATTCATGAAGGTTATATTTCTTGCACAACACCAAAAATAAGAGAAAAGAAAATAACAAAATCATACTAAAAGAAAAAAAGAACAAAAACCAAAAAAAGCAGGATAATAAAATTGGTTGAGAAGTAAAGCGACGGTCCCGGAATGCCCATCCCACCCCAGCCCAGCTACAAGGAATACTTCAAAGATAAAAACTTGACAGAGTACAGATAATACCCTAAAAGTAGGTTAAAGCATTACGAACCCCCATTGAAGACACATTTTGTGTCCAGGGGTGCAATACCTTTTCAAAATGGTGTGTCGTGTCCAACAGATTTGCCTTGATCTTTTCATTGATCATGAGTTCATGTATGCGTTCAAGGACCACTCTGTAATGCAATCTTGGCTGTTTCCACTGTGAAGCAATATAGGTCTTGGAGGCATTTGCTATAAATTGAATCAATTTATGTTTAGCAGAGGTTATAGTTTTTAGTTGGAGGCCAAGTAAAAAAAATGGTTGGGTCAAGATTAAGCTGTATGTCTAGGATCTTGTTTATCAATTTGAGAATTTTTTTCCACAGGTCAACAACCGTTGGACACAACCATCATATATGAAACATGGTACCAGAGTTTTGACAACCTCAGAAGCATGTAGGGTCTCTATCCGGATAAATTTGGTGCAACCTAGCAGGATCCAAATATGTTTGATGCAGAATTCGCAATGAAACCTCCATAAGTGTGACCTGAAGGCTCCCCCTGGATAATGTATCAAAACATTGTTGCCATTGCCCCACATCTAATGTTTGGCCACAGTCAGTTTCCCACTCTGTCTGGAAAGGAAATTTAGACTCATTAGAGTTAGCATTAAAGAGAATCTGAAGCCAAAATAAAAATGGCTTTTTAGCTTATATCCCTATGAGGCATGTATGCCCCAGCTAAAACGCCCCTATTGCGCTATCTTCACCCCCCAAATGCCCCCGCAAAATCCACGACTTTCTTGGTCGTGGATTTTGCTGCCCCTGTGCACTTCCGTGTGAGGCCGGGCTATGAGCTGCATCCCTGCCTCACACACGTCTGTCAGCGCGTATCTCCGCCTCTCCCCCGCCCCTCTCAGTGAAGGAAGACTGAAAGGGGCGGGGGCTCATAGCCCTGCCTCACACGGAACCGCTCCCCGGGCAGCACAGGGGGGATTTGAGGGTAAAGACCCCTCATTATGCAGCGAAATAGCTGCGTTTTAGCTGGGACATACATGCCTCATAGGGATATAAGCTAAAAAGCCATTTTTATTTTGGCTTCAGATTCTCTTTAAGTATAGAATATAACATAGAAAGGATTCCTTTACACAGTGGGTCTGAAAGACATATGGATTCTAACGAGGATAATAGCAGCTCCTGATTTCGTTTGGTTATAGATTGTACATAGTGGGATAACTGTATTAATCTAAAGTATTCTGTTGGTGGAACCTGAAAGGTCTCAGTAAAAGTCTGAAGAGAACAAATTTTACCTTCTATAAGAAAACTTTTAAGAATCGTCATTTTATTTAAGATCCACCAAGAGAATTTTTGTTTCTGTAAAACTTCTGAGAAGTCAGGGTTTTTAAATAAATTCCAGAAGACGTGTGGGGTGTGATTGAAGTTTAAATTTGAATCTAACTTTTCTCCAAACAATAAGCATATGATATAAGTAATGGGCCCTCTTTTATAGCTCAGTAGGTTTCCACTGCTGGGACCATAATGTACCTTTCCAAGTGAGAGGAGACATGAGTTCATTTTCCAGTTGAATCCATTTAGGAGTATGGAACCCTGCATACAACATAGGCAAAAAAGCCAGTTGGGAAGCTTGGTAATATTTGTACAAGTTTGGAACTGACATCCAACCTTCTTTCTTGTGCAGTAACATTTAATAGCGTTTAACTCTAGGTTTCTTTATATGCCAAATAAAAAGGAAGATATGCCTTTTCAGCAGTTCCAAAATCTTTTTTGTTTTCCATGAGAAAATGTATGCATGCTCAATCACCAAGTTTAACCCTAGCAAGTCTGGCTTTGCAAATCTGGCCTAATTGGCTATTCATGAGGCAATGCTCATGCAAATATGCATTTGCTTTCGCATGCCAAACTATGCAGGGTCAAAAAAACAATACCGCAAAGCGGTCGCCCTGCGGGAATTAGTTCATGCTACTACACGGGGAGGCTTCCTAATGCCCCCATACAACCGGGGGGACCGCGGGGTCCCATGCTCTCTCACTGCCTGGGAACCACAACGGCACCCCGGAGGGGGAGGCTGGGTGGCGCAGGCGGCCCCCCCCAGCGTGGGCAGCGCCTGGGAGAGCCATCCGCACCGGCATTGGTTTTTGACCCTGCATAAGTTGGCATGTGAAAGTGAATGCATATTTGCATGAGCATTGCCTCATGAATAGCCAATTAGGCCAAATTTGCTTAGCCAGTTATGTCAGGTGTTCACTTGGTGTTTAATACATACATTCAATTCTCTGTGTAGTGATTTATGTCTATCCCCCCTTTGGAGGCGGGTGGTGGATGGCTCATTCCAGGTGGTGTGAGCCCTGGAGTGGGCCGTCTGCGCCTGTCCTTTCCCCCTTTGGAGTGCTGTGTGTGAGCCAGTCCTGAGCTCCAAAGCTCAGTGCGACCCATGCTTCATTCCTTTTCTTTTTCAAATGTGTTGCACCCAAGCTATGCTCAGTAGCAGAACGCAATGGATGTTAAGGTAAGTGCCTGTTTTTAAATATTGGGAGGTCGGTGCGGACGGCTCTCCCCGGCGCTGGCCACGCTTGGGGGGTCGCCTGCGCCACCCAGCCTCCCCCTCCGGGGTGCCGCTGTGGTTCCCAGGCAGTAAGAGCGCCTGGGACCCAGCGGTCCCCCCGGTTGTATGGGGGCATTGGGAAGCCTCCCCGTGGCACTCCTGGATAGTGCTATTGCAGCATGAACTAATTCCCGCAGGGCGGCCGCTTTGCGGCATTGGTTTTTGACCCTGCAAAAGTTGGCATGCGAAAGCGAATGCATATTTGCATGAGCATTGCCTCATGAATAGCCAATTAGGCCAAATTTGCTTAGCCAATTATATCAGGTGTTCACTTGGTGTTTAATGCACACATTCAATTCTCTGTGTAGTAAAAATCTTTTTTGTTAAAGGAATAGGGAGTGTCCGAAAATAGTACATAGTTTTAGGTAACAGTGTCATTTTGGCAGCTGTCACCTGTCCTGCCCACAATATGTTCTGATTCATCCAAGAGTCTAGTACAGGGGTCTCAAACTCAATTTACCTGGGGGGCCGCAGGAGGCAAAGTCAGGATGAGGCTGGGCCGCATAAGGAATTTCACAATCGCGGTGCATCACCGCCTCTGCCCGCCCCTCTCACTCTTCCTTCAGAGAGAGGGGCGGGGAGAGGCGGCGATTCACGTCAGGAGGGGCAGAGCTGAAGCTGAAAGCTCTGCCCCTTCCAGGAAATGCCGGCGGATTGCCCCCGGGCGATTTGGGGGCTCTGCAGCCCTCGTTTAGCGGCGGGGATGCGGCGGATTACTTGGGAGCACTGAAGCAAACTATAAGGAAGCTTTTGCCGGCGAGGGCCACAAAATATTGTATCGAGGGCCACAAATGGCCCGCGGGCCGCGAGTTTGAGACCCCTGGTCTAGTAGTTCATGCAGTGCTTTAAATAGGGGAGCGTAGTTCCAATGAAAAGTTTTGGAAGGGTCATTAGAGATTTTTACTCCTAAGTATTTGAGGTAGTGTGGCTGATATTTAAATTGAAATAATCTACTAATATAATCACCCAAACCTGGAGGAAAGTTATTAAACAGAGATTCTGATTTATCATAATTAAGTCTCAGACCCGACACGTATTCAAAATGCTTCAACTCTTTCAACAAATTCGGCACTGTGATGGTTGTCTGGGTCAAGGTCAAGGTTAACAAGACCTCATCTGCGAATAGTTTAAGCTTGTATTCTGCCTTTCCAATGGAGTAGCCTTTGATATCAATGTTATGACGTATGGCAGCCGCCAGCGGATCCCTGACTGGTGCCACATTTTATAAGTATTGCCATTGGGGAAGAGCTAGGGAGCTTGAGGTATGCCTTGAGGACCGAGTATAATTGTTCTATGATATGAAGGAAAGAGCCCCAGAGGCCAGCCCTCCTCAACACACATTTCATGAAATCCCAGGATATAGTATTGAAAGCTTTCTCGATATCTAAAGCTAGAGTAAGAAGTTGAGAACCCGAGGCTCTAGCATGTTGTATTATATTCATAATTTTGCGTATGTTATCGGAAGCCTGCCTATGCGGCACAAATCCCACTTGGTCCTTATCCACAAGAAAGGGGAGAATTTTATTAAGACGTTGAGCTAGCATACTCATCAAGATTTTATAATCAAGGTTCAGTAGTGCTATTGGCCTGAAGTTTTGAGCATTCAATAGGTCTCTATAAGGCTTAGGGACTACCGTAATATGGGCCTCCAAAAACTCAGGGTGAGAAAGTGGCTTAGTTCTAATAATGTTGAAACATTTGGTAAGGTACAGGATTCAAATATGGCAAAACTTTTTGTAATAGAGCTTAAGCTGGGCCAGGAGCTTTATGAAGTTTAAGTTTTTTAATAGTATCCTCATCTGTGAATGGGACATTAAGTTGTTTTGCTGCCTTGGTAGTCAAGGTAGGTAGTACAAGGCTATGCAGAAAGGAGTTTATCTCAGTTTGTGGAGCAGTAGCAGTATGAGCATACAGCTTTTCATAATAATCTTGAAAGGTGAAGTAAATCTTGTCAGGGTTACTGGAAATGTTTCCACTGGTGGTACACATCCTACCTATTGTATTAAGCTTTTGCTGATTCCTCAATTTTTTTACAAGCCAAGAGTCAGGTTTGTTAGCATATCTAGAAAAACACAAGAGGGGAGGGGAGCGCTCCAATAGTGCATTAACCTTTCTAATGAATAATAAACATAAAGATTTTACACTCACAATGTAATAGAGTAGATAAGCGCTCATCAAGCGGCCACCAGCGGGTCCTCTCAAGCTGATACAAGCCTGGCCAGGGCTTGCAGTGGGATGGAGTGTGCGAGAGGTATGTCTCACTGGCGGGAGCTAGGTGCACAGAGCCGTCTGACGTCACAACACATTTTGGCGTAGTCCACGCCTTCTTCCGGTGAAGAAGGCGTGGACTACGCCGAAATGCATCATGACGTCAGACGGCTCTGTGCGCCTAGCTCCTGCCAGTGAGATGTCCCTCTTGCACACTCCATCCCGCTGTTGTAAGAAACTATACGTTGGTTGCTATTGGCAACAACACTACACCTTTGTTCCGGCACCAGCAACTCATTAGAGCTGCAACTCACAGGAAGTGAGATAACTTGACTCTCATCACAGCAACAGCATAGGAGATAGAACTTCTTAGGTGTCCTCAAAGTTTCAGGAGTTTATTCAGTAAACAGATATACAGTACATGCGGTTACATCTTAGCGAAGCAGATTGTTCTGTAGTAAGTCCGTTGCGTTACAGCTCTTGGCTCCCTTGCATGGAAACCAGGTTTTCTCTTATGTCTATACTACGTTACATCTAGGCTACGTTGCTCTTAGTCCTATATACAGCATACAGTTAGATAAGATGACAAGACATATTATAAATAAAAGTAAAGGGTTGAAGCCAGCAGTCACAGGAAGCAGAAGTACCTCTCTGCAGCCCATCCCCGGCTTTAATACTGATCACCAAAGAGTTAAATATGACATCATCTGAGCCATACCCCCAAGCCTACAATTGGTGGGCATGGGCATGTGAACCACCTCATAAATTTATATTCCATTGCTTTATAACCTAGTTGCAAAGAATGCAATGTTTTGTATATATCGGCTCTGTTTACCGTTTCTGTCGTCTAACGGTCGGAGCAGTTAGACCTTAGACCTGATAACCCATTATGTGGCCTTCCACAAGGAACAGGTTCCTTGTAAATGATTGCATCATTTCTTCTCCGAGAAACTCTGTTTAAAGGGAGACCCTGCAAATCAAGTCCTTTGACTAAACTCAGTTAAAGCAACTGAAGCCTTACATTCTAATGCTGGGAATACACGGACCGTTTCTCCAGCAGTTTCGAGCCGCCGGCTTGATCCCGGCGTGTCCCCACTCGTCCCCGCGGCCACCCGGATCGACTCCCGCTCGTCCCCGCTGGCACTTCTTGTCAGTATTTCGTTTTTTCCTATTGTTTTTGCCCGCCGGTATCGAGCGCGGAATCGATCCGGCGGGTGATCGGACGCGGCGGAAATTATCAAGCGAGCCATCAGCAGCTCGATTGATAAGAAAACCAGGTCCGTGTATGCCCAGCATAACAGCTGTCAGCCCTGGCCAGGCTTGTATCAGCTTGAGAGGACCCGCTGGTGGCTGCTTGATGAGCGCTTATCTACGCTATTACTTTGTGAGTGTAATATCTTTATGTTTATTATTCATTACAAAGGTTAATGCACTATTGGAGCGCTCCCCTCCCCTCTTGTGTTTTTCTAGATATGCTAACAAACCTGACTCTTGGCTTGTAAAAAAATTGAGGAATCAGCAAAAGCTTAATACAATAGGTAGGATGTGTACCACCAGTGGAACCATTTCCAGTAACCCTGACAAGATTTACTTCACCTTTCAAGATTATTATGAAAAGCTGTATGCTCATACTGCTACTGCTCCACAAACTGAGATAAACTCCTTTCTGCATAGCCTTGTACTACCTACCTTGACTACCAAGGCAGCAAAACAACTTAATGTCCCATTCACAGATGAGGAAATAGAGGATACCAATAAAAAACTTAAACTTCATAAAGCCACTGGCCCAGCTTAAGCTCTATCTACAGTGGGTTGCAAAAGTATTCGGCCCCCTTGAAGTTTTCCACATTTTGTCACATTACTGCCACAAACATGCATCAATTTTATTGGAATTCCACATGAAAGACCAATACGAAGTGGTGTACACGTGAGAAGTGGAACGAAAATCATACATGATTCCAAACATTTTTTACAGATAAAAAACTGCAAAGTGGGGTGTGCGTAATTATTCGGCCCCCTAAGTCAATACTTTGTAGAACCACCTTTTGCTGCAATTACAGCTGCCAGTCTTTTAGGGTATGTCTCTACCAGCTTTGCACATCTAGTGACTGAAATCCTTGCCCATTCTTCTTTGCAAAACAGCGCCAGCTCAGTCAGATTAGATGGACAGCGTTTGTGAACAGCAGTTTTCAGATCTTGCCACAGATTCTCGATTGGATTTAAATCTGGACTTTGACTGGGCCATTCTAACACATAGATATGTTTTGTTTTAAACCATTCCATTGTTGCCCTGGCTTTATGTTTGGGGTCATTGTCCTGCTGGAAGGTGAACCTCCGCCCCAGTCTCAAGTCTTTTGCAGTCTCCAAGAGGTTTTCTTCCAAGTTTGCCAAGTATTTGGCTCCATCCATCTTCCCATCAACTCTGACCAGCTTCCCTGTCCCTGCTGAAGAGATGCACCCCCCCAAACATGATGCTCCCACCACCATATTTGACAGTGGGGATGGTGTGTTCAGAGTGATGTGCAGTGTTAGTTTTCTGCCACACATAGCGTTTTGCATTTTGGCCAAAAAGTTCAATTTTGGTCTCATCCGACCAGAGCACCTTTTTCCACATGGTTGCTGTGTCCCCCACATGGCTTGTGGCAAACTGCAAACGGGACTTCTTATGCTTTCTGTTAACAATGCTTTTCTTCTTGCCACTCTTCCATAAAGGCCAACTTTGTACAGTGCATGACTAATAGTTGTCCTATGGACAGAGTCTCCCACCTGAGCTGTAGATCTCTGCAGCTCATCCAGAGTCACCATGGGCCTCTTGACTGCAATTCTGATCAGCGCTCTCCTTGTTCGGCCTGTGAGTTTAGGTGGATGGCCTTGTCTTGGTAGGTTTACAGTTGGGCCATACTCCTTCCATTTCTGAATGATCGCTTGAACAGTGCTCCTTGGGATGTTCAAGGCTTTGGAAATCTTTTTGTAGCCTAAGCCTGCTTTAAATTTCTCAATAACTTAATCCCTGACCTGTCTTGGACCTGTCTTGTGTGTTCTTTGGACTTCATGGTGTTGTTGCTCCCAATATTCTCTTAGACAACCTCTGAGGCCCTCACAGAGCAGCTGTATTTGTACTGACATTAGATTACACACAGGTGCACTCTATTTAGTCATTAGCACTCATCAGGCAATGTCTATAGGCAACTGACTGCACTCAGATCAAAGGAGGCTGAATAATTATGCACACAGCACTTTGCAGTTATTTATTTGTAAAAAATGTTTGGAATCATGTATGATTTTCTTACCACTTCTCATGTGTACACCACTTTGTGTTGGTCTTTCATGTGTAATTCCAATTAAATTGATTCATGTTTGTGGCAGTAATATGACAAAATGTGGAAAACTTCAAGGGGGCCGAATACTTTTGCAACCCACTGTATTAGTGTTTTTCTTGTTAGACACTGGTGCCACCCAGTTGAGGGAACTGCTCCAGGGGCAGAATACCTGTCATAAAGGGCCATAGTAGTCTAAGACTCAGCGCAAATTGTTTTATTTTTTTCTTGTTAGCATATCTGTAATACCTGGCTTTAGTCATATGGAGTGATCTTTCAGCAGATTTAGCTAGATCAAGCTGAGCTTTAGTATCTTTAATTTGCTTTAGTAGGTAAAGAGAGGGATCTGACTGATGTAGGCTCTGAATATCACGCTAGGTAGATATGTTTGCACAGAGGTCAGATTGTACGTAGTCAAAACAACGCTAGGGTCATACATGAGTAGAGATGGGCCGAACCTCCGATTTTTGGTTCACGAACTTCCGCAAAAGGTTCAGTTCGCGCGAACTCCCGTTTACCGCAATAGACTTCAATGGGGAGGCGAACTTTGAAAACTAGAAAAAATTATGCTGGCCAGAAAAGTGATGGAAAAGATGTTTCAAGGGGTCTAACACCTGGAGGGGGGGGGGGGGGGGCATGGCGGAGTGAGATACATGCCAAAAGTCCCGGGGAAAAATCTGGATTTGACGCAAAGCAGCGTTTTAAGGGCAGAAATCACATTGAATGCTAAATTGCAGGCCTAAAGTGCTTTAAAACATCTTGCATGTGTATACATCAATCAGGTAGTGTAATTAGTGTACTGCTTCACACTGACAGACCAAACTCACTGTGTAGCGCACCGCAAACAGCTGATTGTGTAGTGACGGCCGTGATGGACTGGTGCGCAACATGGCGAGATTGCTCTTCCTCAGTGATATCAGGTAATGTCTGACTGCCTTATCAACTTTCGATGGTTCTTTTTCTACCATTGTTAAAGCTTAGCTTACATCTATTTTTTTTTTTAAATTACATTTTCTACTTGCTGTTCAGTACCTGCAACGAGAATCTGTTATGGAGGGCAAGTCTGCCATTGTCACCATGGGTAATGGCCGGGGAATCAAGGTTCGATTCCGGTCCGAAGTGGGAGCCTGAGACCCATGCTGTACCTGCCCTGACCGTGCTTTGCAGACCAGGCATCTATGGTCAGATGGACCCTTGACCCAGTGGAAGACAAACCAACTCGAAAGCATTTGCCAAGAATGTTTTATAGAGGGTAGGTCTGCCCTTCATTCAACTTTGTGAAACTTTCGATGGTACTTTCTCAGTACCATGGTCACTGTCCACGGGTAATGGCCAGGGAATCCGGTTTCTATTCCGTTCCGGAGTTGGATCCTAAGAAATGGCTACCACCACACATCCAGGCAAGGAAGGCAGCAGGCATGGCATGCCTGCCCCGAGGTAGTGACCAAAAATAACAATACAGGAGGACTTTTGAGGCCCTGATGTAATGAATCAACTTTAAATCCTTTAACGAGAACCTATGGCGGCCAATTTTTACACCATGAGCCTTCCAGGAGAATCCTATGGAGGGCAAGTCTGCCATTTGTGATTGACCACGGGTAATGGCCGGGGAATGAGGGTTCCATTCCAGTCCGAAGCCTGAGAAACTGCTACCACTACACATCCAAGGAGGGCAGCAGGCATGGCATGCCCGCCTCGAGGTAGTGACCAAAAATAACAATACGGGAGGACTTTCGAGGCCCTGCTGTGTATGTGAAATGAATCAACTTTAAATCCTTTAACGAGAATCTGTTATGGAGGGCAAGTCTGATGGTGCCTTCACTGCGATTCACCAGGTTGGTCTCCTCCTCAAGGAGGTGAGAATATTTTATGGAGGGCAAGTCTACCGTGAGTGACCACAGGTTATGGCCGGGGAATCCTGGTTCTATTCCGGTCCGGATTTGGAGCCTAAGAAACGGCTACCACCACACATCCAGGCAAGGAAGGCAGAAGGCATGGCATGCCCGCCCCGAGGTAGTGACCAAAAATAACAATACAGGAGGACTTTCGAGGCCCTGATGTAATGAATCAACTTTAAATCTTTTAACAAGAATCTGTTATGGAGGTCAATGATTCCATCATTACCCTCCTTTTACGAGAATCTGTTCTGGAGGGCAAGTCTTCCATCCATTCAAGTGAAAGGTATGCACTGACTGCCAGGTATAATACAATGTGCAGTCACAGATGCAGTGAAAGGTACGCAGTGACTGCAAATGGCCGTTTGTGTAGTGACGGCCGTGCTGGACTGGTGCGCACCATAACGAAATTGTGCCTTTACAGCCCATATGGTCACCCGGCTGATGTAGCTGAATGACAGAACAGTGACTGTCCAGCTGATCAAATTTGGTCTGACCACAATGAAGCAACGACCTTATTAGCTTTGGTGTGCCAACCCCCGAGACACTCATATAGCCAGCGGTCATTGCTTCATTGTGATACGCAAGCCCCTTCACTGCGGCAAGGTAATGATCACGAAGGGGGATGGGCACATGTACATGCCTTTTGTTTTGTTGTTGCAGCTGCCCGCAGTGCAGCCAGAAAAATTAGGCAGGCATGTAGACACCCCAGAAAAATTATTATAGCGGCCGCTGCCAGCAGCGGCCTAAAAAATTCAGGAATCCACCTGGAGTCCTGGACCCTGTTGGTGGTGGCGGAGAAGGCAGTCAAGCGGCCGGCGGGCAGAGGTGCTGTGTGGGGAGTGACTTAGTCTTGGGGCAGGCAGCCAGTCACACGGCGTGCAGGCAGAGATGATGTGTGTGGGGACTGACTTAGTCTTTGGGTGGGCAGTAGCCCTCCCGGATCCATGCCTCATTCATTTTGATAAAGGTGAGGTACTGAACACTTTTGTGACTTAGGCGACTTCTCTTCTCAGTGACAATGCCTCCAGCTGCACTGAAGGTCCTTTCTGACAGGACGCTTGCGGCAGGGCAAGACAGAAGTTGAATGACAAATTGGGACAGCTCTGGCCACAGGTCAAGCCTGCACACCCAGTAGTCCAAGGGTTCATCATTGCTGCTCACAGTATCTACATCCACACTTAAGGCCAGGTAGTCGGCTACCTGCCGGTCCAGGCGTTGGTGGAGGGTGGATCCTGAAGGGCTACGGCAAGGCGTTGGACTAAAGAATGTCTGCATGTCTGACATCACCATGAGATTGCTGGAGCGTCCTGTCCTTGCCTGCATGGACATGGGAGGAGGATTACTGGCAGTGGTACCTTTATTGCGTTGTGCTGTGAGATCACCCTTAAACGCATTGTAAAGCATAGTTGCCAGCTTGTTCTGCACGTGCTACATCCTTTCCGCCTTCAGGTGAGTTGGTAACAGGTTCACCACTTTGTGCCTGTACCGAGGGTCTAGTAGCGTGGCCACCCAGTACAGGTCATTCCCCTTGAGTTTTTTTTTTTTTTATACGGGGTCCCTCAACAGGCTGGATAGCATGAAAGATGCCATCTGCACAAAGTCGGATCCAGGCGTACTATCCATCTCCTCTTGCTCTTCCTGAGTGACGTTATGTAAGTCCTCTTCCTCCCCCCAGCCACGAACAATACCACGGGAACATGGAGCAGCACAAGCCCCCTGTGACGGCTGCTGCGGTTGTTCTTCTGCTTCCGCCTCTTCCTCCTCCACAGAAACCCCTTCCTCATCATCCGAGTCTGACTCCTCTTCTTCCCCACACAACTCCTCTTCTTCCTCCTCCCTCCCCCCCCTCTGTGCTGCCGCAGGTGTTGAGGAAACATCTGGTTCAGATGAAAATTGCTCCCACGACTCTTCCTGCCGTAACTGTTCCTGTTCACGCTCCTCCACAGCTTGATCCACCACTCTATGCACGGCACGCTCCAGGAAGTAAGTGTAGGGGATCAAGTCGCTGATGGTGCCTTCAGTGCGACTCACCAGGTTGGTCACCTCCTCAAACAGCCAAATGAGCCTGCATGCATTTCACATCAGTGTCCAGTTCGGTGGCCAGAACATCCCCATCTCCCCAGATTGTGTCCTTCTACTGTAATTGTACAGGTACTGGGTGACGGCTTTCTCCTGGTCTAGCAGGCGAGAGAACATGAGCAGGGTCGAATTCCAGCGAGTCGGTGTTTTGCCTAAGCAAATAGGGTTTTTAAACCCTCTAACTTCGCTCACCATTCAAAGATGGGAATAAACCAAAATTGCTGCAAAACATGTATATTCAACTCAAAGAAATAGTTTATTTAGTTCTACAATCCTGTTACAATATTATCTAAGCCTGCAGAATCATAGTTAGTTGAGTAATTAGAAGCATGCATCAACACGTTACCAGCTGTTGTAGCATCACCCAGGGAGAATCGGGGGACATCAGCGACCTCGAAGGGGAAACACCTGGAACATACACGAACAGCACGTCTGCTGATCATCTGGAAAGATCCCGAAGTCAAAGTATTTTCCCCCTGCCTTTAACCAACAGAATCGTCATAACCGCGCAAGCGCATAAGCAGCCAATCAGAACATGTTTCTATTCCGCGCAAGCGCAGAAAGAACGCATGCTGTTGTTGCTGCCTCAGCGCGTGATCACAACATGATCTTATTCCGCGCAAGCGCAGAAAGACCATATGTTGCTACTTCAGCGCGTGATCAGAACATGCTCTCACTGCGCGCAAGCGCAGAAAGACCATATGTTGCCAATTCCGCACGTAAACAGAACATGTTTCTCTTCTACCCAAGGGCAAGAAGAGCATGTTGCTTTGTGTATAAAGAATGTGAGCAAATGTAAGAAATGTAACTTATTGCACAGCAATTCATTGTTGCAAACCTAACCTTAGACCGACGGCAAAGCCAATAAGCCACATAACAGTTCCACAATGTAATGAGGAACATCACAATACATAAGACCAGTACTGGATGAATAAGAAAGTTCAACACAGAAGTAGCACTAGAAGAATATCCCATAAAAATATCCCACCAATGATGTGATGTGGCATCTGCAATAGAAGAGCCAACTTTCACAATTTTATCAGCAACAATAGTTGTAGACAGAATATGCTGTGCAAGAGTTTTATTTAATAAAACAATATGTTTCTGAACGTCTTCAGAAGCATTCATTAATTTATGTAACCGCGTCAAGTTAAAATCCCAATTAGGCATATCAGGCATAATTGGGGACCAACATTTAGCAACTGAGGTTTCCCTATCCCCCTGCAATAAAAAAATGTCATTATGCCAAGTTATGGTAGAAACATTAGACAAACACCCTGAAAAAGGAGTGACCATATGGGGTATTACTGAAACATTTGTCACCAAACATATCTGTTGTGGAGCAATCTCCACCATCATTTCATAATTTAATGGAAGGACAGTCCATTTGCAGACATTAATAGTATTCTGCAAAAGGCAAGGTTCATAAACTGCCGACTGAAATTTACAAATAGTACCTTCTAGGGTACTATCACAAAATGAAAGGTCATGTGTTTGATTACGCTCATCAACATGTGAACCATGGAATTCTGGTTGCCAGAAATGCTGAAAACCAGGAGCACCCTTAATCAAAGGCATGACCACAAATTTACACATGACATACATTTTAGTGACATTATACATCACAATAATACCCATGCAGACTGTATCATTGTATATAATTTTCTCAGATTCCAAATGTATCCACCAATCTTGGGGAACTGAAGAATTAAAAACTGACCTCCATACTTGTTCATTACCAGTCATTAATGCTAATTGCGTAGAGGATTTCTGTTGAATCTGATAAATGGTTTGCAATGTACAGACAGTCCAATCAACAAACATTGTCATGTTAGTATTAAACTGATTAGTAAAATATACAGACGAACCAGTTCTATCAGCAATCATTGTATCAACACCAGCACTAATCATAGCAGGATAGTATATGGTTGGCATCCATTTGGCCTGTAAAGTCAAAGCATCATTTATTTTACTTCCTGCATTATGCAATCTATTAGCAAGAGTGTCTATATCAAAGCCATTTAAAGCCATAACCACCAAGCAAGGTATCATACCAAGCTCTTTTGATACGGCCCTTTGGACAAGTCTTTGAAGGAGGAAAAGTTATCTGTGTATGCAGAACAGTTTTTTTGAGCATGCTGCCCAACTTTCTTACAAGTAAAAGGCAGTCTCTTGATATGTTCTGTATCAATTTTTGTTGCATTTATATGGACAAACCTAAGATATTGAGCCCATATAATTGCATTGGATATTGCAGTTAGATTATAACAGTTCAATATTTGAAGATCCTGGGCACTAAAATTGGCTATATTCTGTAAACCTCTAATAGTACCATTGGCACATTGCCTAGTCACTTCAAGTTGTTTGTATAAATCCCAAAATTCAAAAGCATAAGGAAGATCGCAACATCCAATTGTAGTTTTGTTGGTAATTTGAACCCAGGCATCATCTTGTTTTAACAGTACATACGTTGGCAGATATTTCCGTGGATTATGAGCCAGCCTCCACGCACTTCCAGGCAAAGTGACTTTTGCCGTAATACACCTTTGGTTGGCACCACAAATGAAGTTAGCCTGAGTCCTTGGCTTAGATGGGTAGCTCCATCCCCAATGAACGATAGATATATTTGTAGAAATGATCTGCACAGCAGGCGTCCATGCATCACAGCCTCTGGAAACGACCCACAACACGATACCAAGGATTCCAAGGATGTGGAGGACTTGTCTTGGCTTGTTCTGTAAATAAACATACATAGTATAACTACTCTCTTAAATAACATTTTTCCCGTGGGATGTACTCCCACTTTTCTTGGCCAGGTTTCATAATCAATAAAGTTCTATCTTTCCCTACTGCTATCACTAGGTCCATACGGACAGTCCCTATAGGTAAAAATCGAGTTAGTCACTCTTTAAAAGACTGTTTAGTTTAACTCATAGGCAATGTACTGCCCAACTGGGCCATCATCACGATGTGGCAGGCCTATCCAAGTTCAGAAGAATAGGTTAGAGCGACATAATGTACGCTACGGCTATGTAATAGACTGTAGGCTTAAGTGGCTCAGACGCATCATAGATACTCTATACGCAAGCGTCCCCGGTTGCTATGGTGCACGCACGACGCTCAGAGCACCAATAGCTGGACGCAATAGATTGAATACGTGCGGCCGCGTCTGGGATTGCCATGGATACGCAGCCACCGGATGTGACGTGGCGATACACAGGAAGTGCCGCCGCGTCACGATCTCCGCTGCCAACAGACGCATCCAAGCCGGACACAGGGCACTGGACACACTGCCCTCCGTGTAAACGTTCACAAAAGGCCGCCATGCAACTGGTATGATATATAACACGTAACACACCCCTTTTAGGGTGTGTAGCCATCATCTCAGTATTTAAACGAGAACCGAACAGGGTGCTTCAGCTCTAACTGGGGCTATTGCTGGGGGAAACTTTGCTGGTGGGGGGTGCACTTTATGTCAACTGTATATATGTATAGCACTTCTTTGATAAAGCCGCTAAGGTGAAACATGTCAGAAATTCCATATACAAGCACTTTCTAATATAGCACTCTGTCACTTTGCGTCCTCAGCAATTTTTTAGGGAACAGAATGTATTTGGTACAGTAGTAATGCAGGTCTAGTGTATTAAGTGACATAGACTGAGCACGAGCAATACAACTGTCCTCTACTGTGGGAGTAGAATCTGTCGTGGAATAGCTACACCACTCGGACACTTATCTGAGTGGGGGATAAGCAAAGACCTCCACCTTGACTGTTGATATCCATAGATATGTATCTCTCCCCAAAAGAGTCGCCTAAAGGGGCACTCTTATCTGACTAAACAGTCTTTTAAAGAGGAGTGACTAACTCGATTTTTACCTATAGGGACTGTCCGTACGGACCTAGTGTCTATATATTGTTTTCCACAAGAAAATGTATGCATGCTCAACACCAAGCTTAACCCTTACAAATCTGGCTGTGCAAATCTGGCTAAATTGGCTTATCATGAGGCATTGCTCATGCAAAAATGCATTTGCTTTCGCATGCCAAACTTTGCAGGGTCAAAAACTAATACCGCGAAGCGGTTGCCCTGCGGGAATTAGTGCATGCTACATAGCACTATCCAGGAGCGCCACGGGGAGGCTTCCCAATGCCCTCATACAACTGGGGGGGGGGGGCTGCGGGGCCCGAGGCTCTCTCACTGCCTAGGGACCACAGCGACACCCCGGAGGGGGAGGCTGGGTGGTGCAGACGACCCCCCCCAAGCGTGGCCAGCGCCGGGGAGGGCCATCCGCACCCACCTCCCAAAATTAAAAACAGGCACTTACCTTAACGTCCATTGTGTTCTGCTACTGCGCATTAACTTGGGGGCACTGCATGGGAAAGGAATGAAGTATGGGTCACCCTAAGCTTGGGGCTCAAGGCTGGCTCAAACACAACACTCCAAAAGGGGGGGGAGGACAGGCACAGACAGCCCACTCCAGGGCTCACACCACCTAGAGCAAGCCATCCACCACCTGCCTCCAAAGGACAGAAACTGCAAAATGCTTACCACAAGAAAATGTATGCGTGCTCAACACCAAGCTTAACCCTTACAAGTCTGGCTGTGCAAATCTGGCTAAATTGGCTTATCATGAGGCATTGCTCATGCAAAAATGCATTTGCTTTCGCATGCCAAACTTTGCAGGGTCAAAAACTAATACCGCGAAGCGGTTGCCCTGCGTGAATTAGTTCATGCTACATAGCACTATCCAGGAGCGACACGGGGAGGCTTCCCAATGCCCCCATACAACCAGGGGGGCTGCGGGGCCCCAGGCTCTCTCACTGCCTATATATTGTTTTCCCTGGTATCTTACATCTCAGAAAGTGTATGCATTTTATTGTGTAGAGAGGTGTACCGAGCACCCAATTAGCAGGGTATGGCCTATCTATCAGAGGGTCTTCCCACCATTGAATCCTTAACTAATGAAGTAAGGGTTGCTTTTACCAATAATCTGACTGAAGATGATGACAACACGTATAGTGCAGACACAGATGTAGAGCCTGTTTTTAAAGATATATTCAAAACATACAAAGAGTTTACATGGTCAACATGGGAGGTTGCAAGTTATAGCATTTATTTGAAAGAAAAAATCACAGTACGAGGTTTGCGTATCCTACGAAACCTCACTCACATACTCAGGATACCGACTTCATGAAAGGATGGGATGAGTTAAAAACAAGACAAACATTAGAACAAATGAAGTACTTACATGACTATGAACTCAAACACTCAGAGAAAGTACGTAGCAAATTGCTAAGTGAACAAAAAGTGTTACTCGAGTTATCAGGTCATCCTCAATTTGAGAAGTTTGAGGATAAACTTCAGAGAAAAGTTGAAGCCTACACTGAGGACATTAAAAACAGAAAACAAAAGAAGTTCCTACGTGATAGTCTTGATTTTAAAAACAATAAAGTGTATACCTGGTCTGAAAAACCTAAGGGAGAAGGAGCACAAGATAATCAACCCATTAGTGCCTCCGACACAGAAACACAATCAGAAAGTGAAGCCAGCACGTCTGTTGGGCTGCCTTATCAGCACAAAACAACAAAAAAACACAATAAAAAGAAATATACCCCGAGGCAGTATACCCCCAAGGGATACCCCAATCCAAAAAACCCACAGGGAGGTTTTTTAGACAGACCACCAGGGATACCAAACCCACAATGTGTAAATATAGAGGCAATTCCAACAACACAGCAAGCAGTGGGCCTACGAGACAGGAAAAGGTGGGGATATACGGGACTCAAAAGGGGCAAACCACAGCATCAGTGGTGAATGATACATCTCCCCTGGGGGAGACAGACAGCAACATGCGGATTGTGAATTTGTCCACTTATCCACCATCTTTAACACAACTATCACTATTATCCAAAGGCCTATCATATGTACCCACATTTATTTATTTATTATTTATTTATTGTATTTATAAAGCGCCAACATATTACGCAGCGCTGGACAATAAAAAGGGATACATACAATATTTAGGGGTGACATACAGCAAAATGACAATACCTGAATACAAGAAAGACCAGATCATGCAGCACAGTATGAGTACAAGGTAATGCTTAGTCAGTCACTGGAGGGGAGCATGGAGATTAGGCAAGTTAGGTTCACTCAGATGCCTAGCCTAGATGGTCCTTTGGGTTCACAGTAATGGAGGTTCAGGAGATCAGGTTGGACACAAAAGGAGGAGGACCCTGCCCAAAAGCTTACAATCTAGAGGGAGAGGTAGGGACACGAGAGGTAGGAGACCCACATCGAGGTACAATGCCTTCGAATGGGTGAAAGATATTAATATGTTTGCACGGAAACTAGCCCTTATTAAAGTATTTGAGTCAAAGGAGGCTAAAGATAAAAAAAAGCACTAAATGTGAGAGGGAAGCCCTGGAGGCCCTAGAAGATCTACTTAAAGAGAATAAGGAAAGTACATCTGAAATGGTGCCACCTAGTGGTCAAAAGAAAAAGAGTATATTCTGCCCCTCTTTGACACAATATCCACAGATTAGTACCTTTGTAGAAATGGTTACGCGAGCACTGAGACAGTTGGAGATAGATTCATGTCATCACCCGTTGCATGACAATCTTGATCGTAAGGAAAGACAGGCCCTTGAAGAACTCAGAAAAAATGATCAAATAGTAATTAAACCCGCCGACAAGGGGGGGGGGGGGGGAATATAGTGGTAATGGACATAACATCATATGAACACATGTGCATGGAACTGTTGAGTGATCAGCAACAATACAAGCGGCTACAAAGTAATCCCCTCTCCCAATATCAGACAGAACTGCAGGAATTATTGAAGAGCAGATATGAGAATGGGGGGTTAGATCCGGAGGACTATGAACGTCTTAAGAAGTCTACAGAACACCCAGTTATGGCAGTTTTCTATGCCCTCCCAAAAATACACAAAGACAGGTCTCCACCACCAGGGAGGCCTATTGTATCGGGAAGGGAGAGCCTGACAGATATGACCAGCCAATATGTAGACAAATTCCTCCGACCATTTGTCGAGTCCCTACCCTCATATCTAAAGGACACTAAGGATGTCCTCATGAAACTTCAAGACCTTACAGTGGCACCAGGTACCCTTTTGGCCTGCATTGATGTAGAGGCCCTATATAGCAACATCCATCACGACTTGGGGATCTAAGCAGTACAGCATTTTTTGACAACTAGGGGTTGACCCTACAACACAACATCACCCTCACATGTCTATTGTCGTTCATTCTCTCTCACAACATCTTTTGGTTCGGGGGCGGACCTACCACCAGCTCAGGGGCAGTGCTATGGGGACGGCTTGCACCCCCTCATATGCAAATCTGTTCCTGGGTTGGTGGGAGGATACGATTGTTTTTGTCGAGGACCTGGAATTCTATACAGCACACATAGGGCTTGATTCACAAAGCGGTGCTAACCTACTTAGCACGTCTAAAGTCTTTAGACGCGCTAACCAGGGTGCTAAGTCCCATAGGCTTTAATCGGCACTTCGCGTGGAGCGCCCTGCGCTCTGTGCAGTACGCGCGTAAAGTTTTACGCGCATAAAGTTTTGCGCACGTAAAGTTTTATGCGTGAAAAGCTTGTTTAGACATGCTAAGGGGGTTTTCACAGGCGTGCTAACAGTTAGCACCGCTTTGTGAATCAAGCCCATAGCCTTCTGGGGACGTTTTATTGACGACATTTTGATACTGTGGGAGGGACCTAAAGATCTGTTCATCAATTTTGTGACTATACTTAACACCAACAAGATAGGTATGAGATTCACCTATGAAGTAAGTGATACACAAATCCATTTTTTGGATTTAACCATTAGAAAAGATGGACAAGGGAAGATCGAAACAAGTATATTTCGCAAACCCACAGCGACTAATTCTCTATTAAAATGGGATAGTTCCCATCCCAGATCACTAAGGACAAGTATCCCCATTGGCCAGTTCCTTCGTGCTCGTAGAAACTGTTCCAGTGAACCAGCCTTTGAACGGGAATGTGAATTGTTAACCGACAGATTTAGAAAGAGAGGATTTCCAGATGGGGTGGTAGAAAAGGCATACAGACGTGCAAAGGAAACCCCTAGGAAACAGACATTGGATAATACTCCAAAGATAAAATCAACTAACACAGTCACTAATACTGCACAACGTGCACCACCTCAACTTGTGGGCACATTTACGGAACACTCCCATACTGTATTCGAAATCGTGAAACACTATTGGCCATTATTGACTAAAGACAAGGATCTTTCCAGATTTTTGACCTCGCACCCCTCTATTACATATAGAAGAGCACCCAATTTGAGGGACATGTTAGTCCACAGCGGGTTTTCAAAAACTCCAGTATGCACCAACACATGGCTACCGACCAAACCGAACGGTTTTTTTCGCTGTGGGAAATGTAAAGCATGTAAGTACATGCCTACAACAAAGAGATTCACAGCCCCACGCAATGGGAGATAGTTCGAGATTAGGTCATTCATCACATGTGACACGAAAGCGGTAGTATATGCCGCCAGTTGCAAGTGCGATTTACTGTATGTGGGGAAGACCACAAGAGCACTTAAAGAGAGAGGGTTGGAACACATAGGAGATATCAAACATAAAAATGACACCACTGTGGTGAGACACATGAACCTTGTGCACCCCCAATCAAGATTTGATATTAGGTTTTGGGGGGTCCAACATTGGAAGAAAAGCATAAGAGGGGGCAATATGGACAGAAAATTAACTTAAATCGAATCTCAATGGATATATCGTCTTGATTCAATAGCACCAAATGGGCTAAATGAGGATTTTAACCCATTCGTGTTCCGTCGTTTTCACTTGAGAAATGTTCACCTCCCATTCATTAGCCTATAACTTTATCACTACTTATCACAATTAACTGATCTATATCTTTTTTTCCGCCACCAATTAGGCTTTCTTTGGGGGGTACATTTTGCTAAGAGCCACTTTACTGTAAATGCATTTTAACAAGAAGAATAAGAAAAAAACGGAAAAAAATCATTATTTCTCAGTTTTCAGCCATTATAGTTTTCAAATAATACATGCCTCCATAATTAAAACTCATGTATTGTATTTGTCCTTATGTCCCGGTTATTACACTGTTAAAATGATGTCCCTATCACAATGTATGGCGACAATATTTTATTTGGAAATAAAGGTACATTTTTTCCGTTTTGCATCTATCACTATTTACAAGTTTAAAATAAAAAAAAAATATAAAAATATTTCATCTTTACATTGATATTTAAAAAGTTTAGACCCTTAGGTAAATATTTACATGTTTTTTTTTATTGTAATGTTTTTTGTTTTTTATATTAAACATTTTATTTGTGTAGTTTTGGGAGGGTGGGATGTAAACAAGAGATTTATAATGTAAATGTGTGTTTGAATTTTATTTTTTTTACTTTTAGTTGTAGTTTTACTTTTTGGCCACAAGATGGCGGCCATGAGTTTGTTTACATGACGTCACTCTAAGCGTAACATACGTTTAGAGGGACGCATCAGGGACGCTACAGCCAGAAAAAGCGCAGCTTCCGAGAGAAGCTGTCGCTTTTTCAGCGGGGGAGAGGAATCAGTGATTGGGCACCATAGCCCGATTCACTGATTGCCTGGCTAACGAACCGCGGGCTGGGAGCGCGCGTGCACGCACGCGATTGGCCGCGGACTGGACGTAGAAACTACGTCCAGGAACTAAAACACGTTAACCTAGCCTGTTTTTTATAGTATGCTACATCTGGATACGCACTTTACCGAACAAACTGACAACCAGTGTATATGGCATATCGATCTGGTGGGTACAGTAATTATGTCTATGTCAGTGTCCCCTATTAGGACTAAGATGACTACTGCGTGATTTGGGTGAGCATGGGTACGTTATAGTGCCCCCCCCCCTCCCGTAGTACTAATTGAGTGGGTAATCACTATGGTACTGGAAGAAATAAGAGTTCATCCTAATAAATACAGTAGGTGGACGGGACACATTGACGGGTTACCACCCTGTGCAATAACATGCCAGTTGATGCTGGCGTGTGTGGCACAGTGTGAATCCCAACATACACCAGACATCTGTTTGTCTCAGCATACATGCGGACAGTTGCACGCATTAGATATGACTGACATGCGGCAAGATACATATACGCACAGAGACACCTACAGAATCGGTATGTGGTGCAAGTCTGTAATTAACTCATAGGCAATGTACTGCACAACTGGGCCATTATCACAATGTGGCAGGCCTATCCAAGTTCAGAAGAATAGGTTAGAGCAACATAATGTAATAGACTGTAGGCTTAAGTGGCTCAGACGCATCATAGATACTCTATACGCAAGTGTCCCCGGTTGAAATGGTGCACGCACGACGCTCAGAGCACCAATAGCTGGACGCAATAGATTGAATACGTGCGGCCGCGTCTGGGATTGCCATGGATACGCAGCCACCGGATGTGACGTGGCGATACACCGGAAGTGCCGCCGCGTCACGATCTCCGCTGCCAACAGACGCATCCAAGCCGGACACAGGGCTCTGGACACACTGCCCTCCGTGCAAACGTTCACAAAAGGCCGCCATGCAACTGGTATGATATATAACACGTAACACACCCCTTTTAGGGTGTGTAGCCATTATCTCAGTATTTAAACGAGAACCGAACAGGGTGCTTCAGCTCTAACTGGGGCTATTGCTGGGGGAAACTTTGCTGGTGGGGGGTGCACTTTATGTCAACTGTATATATGTATAGCACTACTTTGATAAAGCCGCTAAGGTGAAACATGTCAGAAATTCCATATACAAGCACTTTGTAATATAGCACTCTGTCACTTTGCGTCCTCAGCAATTTTTTAGGGGACAGAATGTATTTGGTACAGTAGTAGTGCAGGTCTAGTGTATTAAGTGACATAGACTGAGCACGAGCAATACAACTGTCCTCTACTGTGGGAGTAGAATCTGTCGTGGAATAGCTACACCACTCGGACACTTATCTGAGTGGGGGATAAGCAAAGACCTCCACCTTGACTGTTGATATCCATAGATATGTATCTCTCCCCGAAAGAGTCGCCTAAAGGGCGCCTAAACAGTCTTTTAAAGAGGAGTGACTAACTCGATTTTTACCTATAGGGACTGTCCGTACGGACCTAGTGTCTATATATTGTTTTCCCTGGTATCTTACATCTCGGAAAGTGTATGCCTACTGCTATCACCTCAGCAGGTTCAGGTGGACCTGATGGATTTTGAATCCATATTTTGGCTCCTACATTTACCTTGTCTGTGGAACCAAACCCCTGTTCTCCTCTCACTGTCAAAGTAGCAGGGGCCTGACCTTCCTCCACACTAGATAGATAGACAGGGATTATTAGTGCAAGCCCCACTTGTGGTGTTCAAGGTGAGTTTGTAGTTCCTGGGGGGGCTCAGCGCATCTCTGATGGAGGCCATTCGGAGGCGGCCTGGTGTTGCGCTGATCCACCTTTTGCGCAATTTTCAATTTTACTTGATTAGCCGCACCCAGGCTATGCATATACATAGGTTAGGATTTAGTTAGTGTTAGGCCCCTCCCATGGAGGATTGACTTCTTTGCAGTGGGAGGGACAAGTACTTAATAGGTTGCATGCAAGCTGTTACAGGAAACCAACATCCTCCAGTGGTAGCCAGGTCATGTGTATGCTCGGTGTGTATTATATCCCACAAGTGGGGTTTGCACTCTTTTGCAGGTAGGCACTTGCCTGTTTTTAAGTAGCGCTGTTAATTTCCTTGCTATGTACTAATTTAATTCGTTTTTGGTCAGCTGCTCCCACTCAACAGCCATGCTTTTGGTGTATATGCAGAGCTTCTGTTTGGGTTCAAGGTGCGTTTGTAGTTCCTGGGGGGGCTCAGCGCATCTCTGATGGAGGCCATTCGGAGGCGGCCTGGTGTTGCGCTGATCCACCTTTTGCGCAATTTTCAATTTTACTTGATTAGCTGCACCCAGGCTATGCATATACATAGGTTAGGATTTAGTTAGTGTTAGGCCCCTCCCATGGAGGATTGACTTCTTCGCAGTGGGAGGGACGAGTACTTAATAGGTTGCATGCAAGCTGTTACAGGAAACCAACATCCTCCAGTGGTAGACAGGTCATGTGTATGCTCGGTGTGTATTATATCCCACAAGTGGGGCTTGCACTCTTTTGCAGGTAGGCACTTGCCTGTTTTTAAGTAGCGCTGTTGATTTCCTTGCTAGGGATTATTAGTAGCTGTGCTACTCTTTCTTGGGCCTTGATGTTAACTGTATCTGGCCCTATGTTAGTCACAATAATTTTGAGTTCACCTTGATAGTCTGAATCTATCACACCTCCTTGAACTACCACCCCTTTTGTGCCTAACCCACTGCGACTGGCAATCTGTCCATAATGGCCTTCAGGAAATTTACAGCCAATACCTGTTGGACAGATGTAAATTTTTCCAGGTTCCAAAGTATGGTCACCTGTAACATACAAGCCAAGGCCTGCCACACCAGGGGTAGCCCGGAAAGGAGCTCTAGCATTTGGATTTATTTTCCAATATAACAGTGGCTGTTCTTTTTGCACTGTCTGTACTGTCAGATTAGGTGCCAACATCCTCATTAGTGGAGTGGTGGAATCAGTGATTGGCCTATTATTGATTTGTTGGAGAGATTCTGTGAGATTATCTCTCCATTGTCCAAAAGTGTCAGATCCATTGATCTTTTTCAGTGCTAACTTTAGAATGCCATTCATTCTTTCCACCAATCCAGCTGCTTGAGGATAATAAGACATATGATATACCCATTCAATGTTATTATGCTCAGCATAGTCTTTTACTGGTTTACCTGTAAAGCGTGAACCATTGTCTGTTTGTATCTGACGTGGGGTCCCATAATACTGTGTTATTATCTCTAGAGTACGTATTGTACTCCACTGAGTAGCAGCTTTAAAAGGGAAGCCCACCAGATACCCAGAGAAGGTATCTACAGCTGTACAGATGAACTTACACCCTCTGGATTCTGGCAGTGGTCCGATAAAATCCATCTGCCAGATTTGACCTGGCAGCTTACCTCTGCCAATATGCCCCATTACAGTATGGGGAACCTCTCTCTTTTGTACATGCTGACAAATTGGACATTGTAGGATTACCAACTTAATGATGTCCATGGTAAGCGAATCCCTCTCTCCTGTGCCCACCTGTAAGTGGCCTTCTCTCCAAAGTGACCACTTTTTTGGTGAGCCCAAAGGGCTGTACCCTGCAGCCATGTTTCTTGAGTCTCAGACACTTCGGTATGTGTAGTCTTGGATATGGCTGCTGCTGCATCTGCTTGAGAATTAAAAAGACGTTCAAGTGAGTCAAGAAGTACATGTGCATCAACATGATAAACAGTTGTTACCATATTTGTAACCAGAGCTACAATATCTTCCCATACCTCTTTGCCCCACACTTCTTTAGAATGAATTTTCCAATCATTCTTTTTCCAGGCCATCATCCATGTGGCCAAACCATTTGCTACTGACCATGAGTCAGTGTAAAGATGACATTTTCCTGCACCTGTACTACCTTCATGTTTTAAAGCCATGAATACTGCATACAATTCAGCATACTGACTGCTCTTACCCTCTCCTTCCACCACCAAAGTTTTCTGAATCTTTGGATTGAAAGCTACTGATTTCCATCTACGCTTTCCTGACACATACCTTGCTGATCCGTCAGTAAACCAAGTATGTTCTTGATTTTCTTCTGACAAATCACTGTAAGGCCTTCCCCATTTGACAGGGGATTCCTCCAGAACCTGTGGAGGAGATGAGGGAATCCCTTCAGGGGGTATTTCAGCTACCTTTTCATGTAGACTAGCAACCCCAGATTCACCTGCCTTAGCCCTTTCTGAGATGTACCATTTTCATTTGATTATGCTCTGCTCTTCGGCATGACCCACCCTGTTAGACTTTGGGTTTAATTGTACCCATTGCATTATGGGTATTTGAGGCCTTATCAAAATTACATGGCTTACTGTTAGTTGCTCAGTATCAATCAAAGCCCAGTAGCAAGCCAATAGCTGTTTTTCAAAAGGTGTATATTTTTGGCCTGCATCAGGTAACTTCCTGTTCCAGAAACCAAGTGGAGCTCTTTTGCCACTCTGCTTCTGCCACAGGGACCAATCTGCATAATCCCCATTTACTGATACATGCAATTCAACTTCCCCTTCTCTTATGGGCCATAGGTCTACAGCTTGCTGAACTGCTTCGTTTGCCATTTCAAATGCATTTTGTTGTTCCTCTCCCCACTGAAACACATACTTTTTACGTGTTATCTTTTACAGTGGAGCTAACAATTGACCTAAATGAGGTATGTGTTGCCTCCAAAACCCAAACAAAGCAATATATGATTGAGTTTGTACTTTGCTAGTGGGCACTGGGAAGTCTAAGATCTTTTGCTTAGCCTTTGGCAATATCTCCCTGTGTCCCTTGTTCCACTGGATCCCCAGGAACGTTACTGTTTGTGCAGGTCCCTGCACTTTGGCTGGGTTAATTTCCCACCCCTTACTTTTCATATGTAAAGTCAATTTATCCAAAAGGCTAGCTACTTCCTCTTCACTAGACCCCTGAATCATAATATCATCAATGTAGTGTGATATTTGCGTGTGAGGGAATTCCAGCACTATCCAAATGTTCTGCCACAATTTTATGACAAATTGTAGGGCTGTGCAACCGGCCCTGGGGTAATCTAGTGAATGTGTATTGTCTACCCATCCAACTAAACACAAATTGATCTTGCGCCCTTTCTTCAAATGGAATTGTGAAAAACGCATTAGCAAGATCTAAAACGACATACCACGTGCCCGGATGTGTCTGGACATGTTCGATAACAGCGATGGTGTCTGGCACAGCAGCAGTTAAAGGAAGAGTGTACTTATTTAGTTCACGGTAATCAACTTTTTCTAACAGGCCAGACTGGATTATTACAGGCAGTGGTAGTGGTTTTGAGAACACCTGCCTCCACCAAATACTTGATGGTTTCAGTGATCTCAGCATGTCCGTCAGGTATGCGGTATTGTTTCATTGAAACTAATTTAGTAGCGGGAGGTATGTGGACTGGATCCATTAATACCTTCCCTACAGTAATTGGGCAGCATTGGATAGTGTTAGATCTGTTACCAAAAGAAAATTTTCCTCGATCCAGATTCAAGATAAGACCTTTATGAACATCAATCCCCAAAATATACTCTTTAATAGGAACAATGAGAACAGAGTATTTTCTAACTGGTAAATTACCTATTTTAAGGGGGAGCATCACCTGTGTTCCTACAGTTACTTTACCCCCTAATCCTGAAATTCTGACTGTCGGCCCTTTAAATCTTTTTGGATTCCCATAAATCAAAGTAGCCTCAGCCCCAGTGTCCACTAGTGCAGGTGTTACCTGGACATTACCCCTTCCCCAATGTATCTCTAAATTTACATAAGGCCTATTATCCAATTGGGAAGAGATAGGGGCTTGGCTGGCTACCTATGGGAGGGAAGCTGGAGGAGCAGATGGTTCCTTCAGCTTTGTGGCTACCATTGCGGCTAAATCCTCCCAGGGATAAATCTTAGAAAAATCTTCCCACCCTGGCATTTGTGCCTTTGCCGCATCTTTGTGTTCCTTTAACTGTTGCGGCTGAATAGATGCTTTCTTTCCTGACAGGACCTTCTGTTTGTACATTTTCCATAAAGTATCTGAGTCCTGCCCATCTATCTTTTCCCGCTCTACTCCCGCTTTTAAAAGAACCTGAAACATTTCTTTCCTGGAAACCCTGTTGTTCTCTCCTTTAGGAGGGGGTTTCTTAGGATTAGAAGAAGAATTGGGACTACCTTCTTTCCTATCCACGGAGTCCCCCCAATCTCCCATGTTTCTTAACTCCTCTATCCGGGCAAGAATATCCCACCAAGTGCCTGTTGCCAATGACACCATTAATGTCATGATAACAGGCTTGAATTTTAAGGGAGCATTTTTAACTAATCTGTTCTTAGCTGTTGAAGAAGCTACACGGTCAGTATACGATGTAATAGTTCCGTGCTTACAAGCTTCCCTTACTGCCTCCATTTTGGCTCTCAGCATTAAATCTTTTAATGTAAACCAAGGTTTATCTACAACAGGGATTCTCCATCTATAAATCTCTGTTTTACCCCAAAAGCTATTACCTCTAACAAATTCTTAGAGTCCTGGGGGGGGGGGGATTCTGCTTCAAGAGATCCTGCAACCACTTGTAACCACTTTTAATGATCTCAGGATCTCGGGCAATAGCTGTAAATCTCCCTACATCCTTGGCATCAATAATCCGTTCAATCCATGCCAACAAACCTTCATTAGATCTTTGACCAAACTTTTCATTTAAGTCTGTTAATTCAGCCTGAGTATAATCAGAATGAATTATCTCATTGTGTTGAACACCTTCAGTGACAGTGACTTTTCTCCTGACAATTGGATTCAGATTAGTCACTCTGTCTCCTTTTGCTAGTGATGACAATGGAGACACAGCAGGATTGAACTGAGAATTAACCTCAGGGTTAGAACATGAGGGACCACTGGGACAATCATCACAATCTGTGGAATCAGTATCAGAATCCCACACATCCCCATCCCATTTATCAGGGTCCCAATCAATACTGGCAATGGCTATGGTTTTTTGTACCTTAGTTTTACTCACTCTGCCACGCCTTTTCTTGTATTTTTTCTTAGCCAATGAGACAGCGGCCGCTTCAGCAACATGTTGATATTGATCACACTTATCCTGAAGCAAACGCTGTCCACATTGCATCATAACAGTTTTCCCTTCTAAATCAGTCACCTTCTTTTGTTGCTCATGATACTGCTGTTTAAGCTGACTTAACCTCTGATGAACTTTTCTATAGGCAGATAAAATAATCCACCCTCTCCGCCCTAAGGCAACAACATCACCTGACTTAAAGTGAACCGAGCACCTTTTTTTATCATTCAGGACATTTCTATAGCACATGAAAAATGCATGCCGACAATCTGTTTCATTATTAAAATAAACTTTCATTTTACCTTGTATTTTACATTCAAAGTAGATTAATTACCCTGTTTCAGCAGGGCTGCCCGGCCGTCCCCGGCCGCAGAGCTTTCAGGTCCCTAATTGTTTTATTAGGCTAATTACCAAGAGGTAAACAATGCTATTAGACAACAAAGGGGGTTAGTAATTAGGACTGTTTCTTCAAAGACCGAGTTTGTGTAAATGTGTCAAGATAGCATCTCTGACTTCTGTAAATAAGGAATGTGAGAAGGGGAGGGGGGAACATGGCAGCTTCTATGCCAGGAGAGATTCCATTGAAAGAGAATGTGCTCAGTTCCCTTTAACAGGGACACCCTCTAGAGCAGGGGTCCCCAACCTTTTTAAGCCCGGGGCCCACTATCCCGACCAAACTTTTCTCTGGGGTCCCCCCGGGGGGGGGGGGGGGCGTGGTTAGTGGTGGTGGCAGCCCCCCTCTTTCCCTGATTTTGAGTGTAGTATATAGGTAAGTAGGTATTGCCCCCAGTATAGGTAGCTAACACAGTTGACCCTGTATAAGGACTATAGTTGCCTTAGTATAGTTAGGTAGTATAGTTACCCCAATATAGTTAGGTAGTATAGTTACCCCAGTATAGCAAGTACAGTTACCCCAGTATAGCAAGTACAGTTACCCCAGTATAGCAAGTACAGTTAGCCCAGTATAGCAAGTACAGTTAGCCCAGTATAGCAAGTACAGTTACCCCAGTGTAGCAAGTATAGTTACCCCAGTGTAGCAAGTACAGTTACCCCAGTGCAGCAAGTACAGTTAGCCCAGTATAGCAAGTACAGTTAGCCCAGTATAGCAAGTACAGTTACCCCAGTATAGCAAGTACAGTTAGCCCAGTATAGCAAGTACAGTTAGCCCAGTATAGCAAGTACAGTTAGCCCAATATAGCAAGGACAGTTAGCCCAGTATAGCAAGGACAGTTGGCCCAGTATAGCAAGTACAGTTACCCCAGTATAGCAAGTATAGTTAGCCCAGTGTAGCAAGTACAGTTACCCCAGTGTAGCAAGTACAGTTACCCCAGTATAGCAAGGACAGTTAGCCCAGTATAGCAAGTACAGTTACCCCAGTATAGCTAGTACAGTTAGCCCAGTATAGCAAGTACAGTTAGCCCAATATAGCAAGTACAGTTAGCCCGGTATAGCTAGTACAGTTAGCCCAGTATAGCTAGTACAGTTAGCCCAGTGTAGCAAGTATAGTTAGTATAGCAAGTATAGTTAGTATAGCAAGTATAGTTAGTATAGCAAGTATAGTTAGCCCAGTATAGCAAGTATAGTTAGCCCAGTATAGCAAGTATAGTTAGCCCAGTGTAGCAAGTATAGTTAGCCCAGTGTAGCAAGTACAGTTAGCCCAGTGTAGCAAGTACAGTTAGCCCAGTGTAGCAAGTACAGTTAGCCCAGTGTAGCAAGTACAGTGGAAGGAGGCGGGGTAGCGGCTTCCTGTAGCGGCGATACGCATCACCGTTACCATGGGAACCGCTGTCCCGGCTCCCTTGGCTCCTTACAGCAGCCGCGCAGGAAGCGCTGCTGTAATACGACATGCTGTAAAGAGGAGAGCCGCAGCTGGAGGAATATAAGGAAGGAAGCAGCCGACCGCTCGTAAGGTAACAGGAGCGGCGGCCGCAGGGGAAGAGGTAGAAGCCGTAGCCCCCCAGAAATCTGCCCAAGGACCCCCAGGGGGCCGCGGCCCCCAGGTTGGGGACCCATGCTCTAGAGTATGCACTACATCTAGAGGTTCAGCATCTCCCAACTTACTCTACCATGACTCTACAAGTCCATGATTCACTAATTCTTGAGCTAAAATGCTGTAGGGAAGTCCGGACCAGCCGGGAATCTCCACTACACTTTCATTTTTCGTTTTATCCTTCCTTCAAAACATGTTGAAAAAAGAAAAATTTTTTATATGTGGCCGGTACTTGGACCAGAGGTGACCCTCATTAAAGTATGATTGCACCCAAAGTCCAAGCACACCCTGATATTGGGTTCAAAAGTTATCTCACTTTGAAACTTTTGGCAAAATGCCAAGTAGCTTAAATGCTACCTCTGTTTGAGTAGATATTGACACCGTTTTCTGGGTCTCAATATCTCTTTTCTTTAATGACATATATCGATTTGAACCCTCAATTTGCAATACCTTGCACAATGACTCCCGGTGCACAGGAGAGCCACTGAGCAAAATAGCAACCAAATCTGAGCATATAATTCAACAAATTAAAAGGAAGGATCCTGTCGACTACGCCAATTAATGTTTTGCCTAAGCAAATAGGGTTTTTAAACCCTCTAACTTCGCTCACCATTCAAAGATGGGAATAAACCAAAATTGCTGCAAAACATGTATATTCAACTCAAAGAAATAGTTTATTTAGTTCTACAATCCTGTTATAATATTATCTAAGCCTGCAGAATCATAGTTAGTTGAGTAATTAGAAGCATGCATCAACACGTTACCAGCTGTTGTAGCATCACCCAGGGAGAATCGGGGGACCTCAGCGACCTCGAAGGGGAAACACCTGGAACATACACGAACAGCACGTCTGCTGATCATCTGGAAAGATCCCGAAGTCAAAGTGTTCTCCCCCTGCCTTTAACCGACAGAATTGTTATTACCGCGCAAGCGCATAAGCAGCTAATCAGAACATGTTTCTATTCCGCGCAAGAGCAGAAAGAACACATGCTGTTGTTGCTGCCTCAGCGCGTGATCACAACATGATCTTATTCCGTGGAAGCACAGAAAGACCATATGTTGCTACTTCAGCGCGTGATCAGAACATGCTCTCACTGCGCGCAAGCGCAGAAAGACCATATGTTGCCAATTCAGCGCGTAAACAGAACATGTTTCTCTTCTACCCAAGGGCAAGAAGAACATGTTGCTTTGTGTATAAAGAATGTGAGCAAATGTAAGAAATGTAACTTATTGCACAGCAATTCATTGTTCTTACTCTGCATAAGGACAGACAAAATACAGCAACGTCTCCAGTTGCTGTGTTAAACCAAATTAACTCATCCAGCACTAGACAGAGAACACATTTAACATATATACGTGAACAGTAATCCATACCTTAAAGGATCCATACATAAAGACAGGCATGTCACTAACGTATCACAGTCGGCCTATCACATATCAAGCGCCTCACCGGCAAGTTGTTTCTCCGCTGCATGTCCGCAAAGCGTGCCATGGCCGTGTAAGACCGCCTGAAATGCCCACACAACTTCCTGGCCTGCTTCAGGACGCCCTCTAAGCCTGGGTACTTTGACACAAATTTCTGAATGACCAGATTCAACACGTGCCATGCAGGGTACATGTGTCAGCTTTCCCAAATTCAAAGCAGAAAGGAGATTGCTGCCATTGCCACACACCACGTTGCCGATCTCCAGGTGGTGCGGGGTCAGCCAGTGCTCCACCTGTTTGTTAAGAGCAGCCAGGAGAGCTGGTCCAGTGTGACTCTCCGCTTTAAGGCAAGACATGTCTAAGATGGCGTGACACCGTCGTACCTGGCATGCAGCATAGGCTCTGGGGAGATGGGGCTGTGTAGTGGGAGAGGAGATGGCAGCACCACTAGAGTTGAACTGCCACTCAGCCAAGGAGGTGGAGGAGGACGACAGCGAAGAGGATGTAGCAGGAGGAGTAGGAGGAGAAGGAGAGGAGGTGGCAAGAGGCCTGCCTGCAAGCCGTGGAGGTGTCACTAGCTGGTCCGCTGCGCAGCCACGTACTCCCTGCTTGCCATCGTTCACCAGGTTGACCCAACGGGCTGTGTAAGTAATGTAGCGGCCCTGACCGTGCTTGGCTGACCAGGCATCCGTGGTCAGGTGGACCCTTGACCCAACGCTGTTCGCCAGAGATGACACCACTGAACTTTACGGCACAGTTTGGGTATCGCCTTTCTAGAAAAATAAGTGCAGCCTGGTATCTTCCACTGCGGTGTCCCAATGGCCACAAATTTACGGAAAGCCTCAGAGTCCACCAGTTTGTATGGTAATAGCTGGCGAGCTAATAGTTCCGCCACACCAGCTGTCAGATGGCGGGCAAGTGGGTGACTGGCAGAAATTGGCTTCTTCCGCTCAAACATTTCCATCACGGACACCTGGCTGCTGTGGGCAGAGGAGCAGGAACCGCTTAAGGGCAGAGGCGGAGTGGAGGAGGGTGGCTGTGAAGGTGCAAGGGAGAAAGCGGCTGAAGATGCTGCACCTGAAGGAGGAAGAGGAGAAGGAGGGTGGCTTTTCTTTTGTGTGGTTTTGCTCAGGTGTTCTTCCCATTGCTGTTTGTGCCTTTTCTCCATGTGCCTTCATAAGGCACTTGTCTCTACGTGAGTGTTGGCCTTTCCACGGCTCAATTTTTGGAGACAGAAAGAACAGATGGCTTTACTCCGATCTGAGGCGGACACACTAAAACATTTCCACACCGCTGAGCCCCCCTGGGGTGATGGCACTTTAGTGGCCTCAGAGTCAGCAGCTGACGTTAAAGGGCATGTTGGCTGGCTGTCCATAGCTGGCGATACATGGCGCCGGACACTGCCACAAGCTGTTTCTGAGGAGAAGCTCCCCCTACTTCTTTCAGGAACTTGTCTCCTCCTACTCCTCTCTGACTCCCCCTCCGAACTGTCCCCCTGTTCATCTCTTCTATTGGGAACATACGTGGCATCCGTATAATCGTCATCATAATCATCCTGCCCAGCTTCGCTTTCCTCAGACACCTCCAAAACTGCACCAACAGCAGGTACTTCATCATCATCATCCTCCTTCATTACGTCCATATTGTCACCTAACTCACACATATCAGATGGTGTAACTTGCTTAGTGCCTTCATATTGTTATAGCAGTAGTGGGTGTGAATCAGTGATTTGACCACCAAATAACTCCTGCGAAGTGTCAAATGCAGCAGATGTGGTGCTTGTAGCAGCACTGGTGGCTGCGGGAGATGAGGTGTTCTGTGTTAAATAGTCAACCACGTCCTGACAATTTTGGGAGGTGATGGGACGTGCCTTCTTCTGAGCACTGTACTTTTGGCCAGGGCCGCACGAAATCACATCAACACGACTATGCACACACCTGCCAGGTGGCCTTCCTCTGGGTCTGCGGCTACCTCTTCCGTGGCCTGGTTTGTGCAGTCACACAGGTGCAGCAGTTAACAGGTATGCACGGAGTGGTATATCACACTGCGTGCACTCACATAGGTAGGTGGGTTCACTGAACCCAACAGCTAGGCAGGTATATGCAGTAATGGGTATTACAATGTGCAGCTGCCTATCACACACACAAGTACAGTAGTCACTAAATGTGCTGGGCCTGGGCTGGCAGTGGCACTGCACACAGTATGAATGGCAAACGCTGTCGCTGCAACACAAGTGCAGTAATAGTGGGTATTACACAATGTGCAGCTGATACAGTTAGTCACTGAATGTGCTGGGCCTGGCTGGCAGTGGCACTGCGCACAGTATAAATTAGAAAAGCTGTTGCCGCAACACAAGTGCAGTAATAATGGGTATTACACAATGTGCAGCTGATACAGTTAGTCACTGAATGTGGTGGGCCTGGCTGGTAGTGACACTGCACACAGTATAAATTACAAAAGCTGTCGCCACAACACAAGTGCATTAATAATGGGTATTACACAAAGCGCAGCTGATACAGTTAGTCAATGAATGTGGTGGGCCTGGCTATCAGTGGCACTGCACATAGTATGAATTAGAAAAGCTGTTGCCACAACACAAGTGCAGTAATAATGGGTATTACACAATGTGCAGCTGATACAGTTAGTCACTGAATGTGGTGGGCCTGGCTGTCAGTGACACTGCACACAGTATGAATTACAAAAGCTGTCGCCACAACACAAGTGCAGTAATAATGGGTATTGCACAATGTGCAGCTGATACAGTTAGTCAATGAATGTGGTGGGCCTGGCTGGCAGTGGCACTGCACACAGTATTAATTACAAAAGCTGTCGCCGCAACACAAGTGCAGTAACAATGGGTATTACACAATGTGCACCTGATACAGTTAGTCACTGAATATGGTGGGCCTGGCTGGCAGTGGCACTGCACACAGTATGAATTACAAAATCTGTCGCCGCAACACAAGTGCAGTAATAATGGGTATTACACAATGTGCAGCTGATACAGTTAGTCACTGAATGTGGTGGGCCTGGCTGTCAGTGGCACTGCACACAGTATGAATTACAAAAGCTGTTGCCGCAACACAAGTGCAGTAATAATGGGTATTACACAATGTGCAACTGATACAGTTAGTCACTGTAAGGCTTGGTGGTGTATTCTCCACAGTCAGCATGCAACGCATGAGCTGGCGTGGAGGAGGTACACACACCAGTACAAGGAAACAGGCTATCCCTAGTATAGTGGAGGGGAGGACTGACTCCAATAGGAGATTGTGGCGCACAGAGCCGGTGCAGATCTGACAGCCACAAACAATGCTTTCGTTATAACGTCTCAGCGCAAAGTAGCGCTAAGCGCATAAACCAGAACTGAGGAGATCAGGACAGGTAGACAGAATGAACGCTTGTTAGCTAGCGGCTACTTAGCGACAGCAAGCATCCAAAACAAGACAGACTGGAATGAGGCAGCCAATGCGATTGCAGCGATGGCGTGCCTCACAAAGACAGGACAGGATAGTCAGGAAATAGCAGGATCAAGATAGATGAACGTAACACAGACAAATATACAATAAGTATGTTTTCCTAGCGTATTACAATTACAGCTATCAATGAAACTATTTGTAACGTCTGACTAACATATGTATATATCGGCAATGAACCGATATATGACATAAGCAGGAACGCTGACTAGGACTGGAGTAATACAGGGCACAGGACTCAGAAGGATTCGCTATCTCTTCGCAGAGATGAACGCAATCCACAAACGGTAACAGAACAGGATTCAGAAGGATTCGTTATCTCTTCGCAGAGATGAACGCAATCCACAAACAGTAACAGAACAGGATTCAGAAGGATTCGTTATCTCTTCGCAGAGATGAACGCAATCCACAAACAGTAACAGAACAGGATTCAGAAGGATTCGTTATCTCTTCGCAGAGATGAACGCAATCCACAAACGGTAACAGGACAGGATTCAGAAGGATTCGTTATCTCCTCGCAGAGATGAACGCAATCCACGAACAGGACCAGGAGCAGGATACTAGCTCAGCACGGGTGCTCACGATACGCGCAAACTACCAAAACGTGCTGGAAAGCTGACTAACTGCACACAGGATATAAACAGTTCGTGTACGTATACATCAGCGACACTGATGTATCAACATAACACGAATACAAGGAAAATAATAAACGTGCTGGTATGCATATATATGGGCAATGAACCAATATATGATGCAAAACCAGCAGTATCTTTTAGAACAAGAAACACGATCGGGGGCTGAAGCGACAGCAAGACAGGCTTAAACTGAAGCTATGAAAACCCGAGGAGTCCTGCAGGAAGCAGATCTTTATACTGAGGTCATCCAATGGGAGCAGACATGCAGATTCCCACACAGGTGAATGGTAATCAGTCACAAGCTGACAGCAGGGAAAGGCAGACAAAGCTATGCAGTTTGCATGGAAAGAGATCAGAACTGCCTGAGCTGCAGCACTACTACTTCCAGCAATATCTGCTGCAGCAGCGATCATTACAGTACCCCCGCCCTTAAAAGCGGATTCCAGACGCTTTTCAAAACTGAAATTCCCAACAAAACAGTCTGACTGATAATTCATGATGACCGGGACAGCCCGGCAAGACCAAATTCCAGAATCAGTCCCCACAAGACTGGACCCATCAGAACCAGAACCTACAGAACCATGCCCATCAGTACTACAAGCCCCAGTGTGACACCCATCAGAACCATGATTTCCAGAAGAAAGCCCTCCGAAACTCCCTGAGCGATACCCACCGCCTTCCAGGAACCGTTCAAAAACGCCAAAGCCTTTGCAATGCCCACCGGGACTGTCTTTACCAACACAAAACCCACTGTTGAACCAGTCCAAGGCACCAGGACAAGTTTTCTCAGAGACCTCCCAGAACACCTTGAAGCTCCAAAGAGATCCCCATAGGTCAGAACGCCCCTTAGGCTCACATGGAGAACTATCAAGAACCCCTATGGAACCTAGGGCAATTCCCGAGTCAGGGCCACAAGGACAAACATCAAGATCAGGGCTTTCAGGGACCAGAACCATCTCTGGGCATGCAGGCAGACTGGCAACATCAGAACATGTTCCCACTAAGGAAGCATCAGAGCACGCTAACACCTTAGACACACTTGGGCATTCTGGCACACAAAGAACATCTGGGCAGACTGGCACAAGAGAAACCTCTGGGGATGTCAAGGAACTGTGAGCCTCAGGGTCAGCAAAGACAGGACAAAAACCAGGACTGGCCAAAAAAAAATCATCATGACTAGACTTCGCAACTACTGGACTTTTACACGAGAATGCAGGATCAGACTTAGATGTCGCTGATTCCAGCAAAGTCAGTAACAAATCAGATTCAGGGGCACTAACAAGACAGGACAAATCTTCTGATGTATGCACTGAACCAGATAGGGACTCCACAACTACCTCTGGACTGGACAGAGACTCATCTAATACACTGGATTGGAGCTCATGAGGCGCTGCAGAACAAGTCAGTATTGCAGCAGCCCCCACTGGACTAGGCAAAACTGAGGAATTCCCTGGACAGGAAGGGGACTCTGGAACCTCTGCCACAGCAGCCAGAGAACCTGTAATGATCGCTGCTGCAGCAGCTATTACTGGAAGTAGTAGTGCTGCAGCTCAGGCAGTTCTGATCTATTTCCATGCAAGTTGCATAGCTTTGTCTGTCTTTCCCTGCTGTCAGCTTGTGACTGATTATCATTCACCTGTGTGGGAATCTGCATGTCTGCTCCCATTGGATGACCTCAGTATAAAGATCTGCTTCCTGCAGGGTTTCCTTGGGTTTTCATAGCTTCAGTGTAAGCCAGTCTTGCTGTCGCTTTAGCCCCCGATCGTGTTTCTTGTTATAAAGATACTTTGCTGGTCTTTGCATCATATATTGGTTCATTGCCAATATATATGCATACCAGCACGTTTATTATTTTCCTTGTATTTGTGTTACGTTAATACATCAGTGTCGCTGATGTATACGTACACGAACTGTTTATATCCTGTGTGCAGTTAGTCAGCTTCCAGCACGTTTTGGTAGGTTGCGCGTACCGTGACCACCCGTGCTGAGGTAGTTACCCTGCTCCTGGTTCTGTTTGTGGATTGCGTTCATCTCTGCGAAGAGATAACGAATCCTTCTGAATCCTGTTCTGTTACTGTTTGTGGATTGCGTTCATCTCTGCGAAGAGATAACGAATCCTTCTGAATCCTGTTCTGTTACCGTTTGTGGATTGCGTTCATCTCTGCGAAGAGATAGCGAATCCTTCTGAGTCCTGTTCCCTGTATTAATCCAGTCCTAGTCAGCGTTCCTGCTTATGTCATATATCGGTTCATTGCCGATATATACATATGTTAGTCAGACGTTACAAATAGTTTCATTGATAGCTGTAATTGTAATACGCTAGGAAAACATACTTATTGTATATTTATCTGTGTTACGTTCATCTATCTTAATCCTGCTGTTTCCTGACTGTCCTGTCCTGTCTTTGTGAGGCACGCCATCGCCGCAGCGCATTGGCTGCCTCATTCCAGTCTGTCTGGTTTTGGACGCTTGCTGTCGCTAAGTAGCCGCTTGCTAGCAAGCGTTCATTCTGTCTACCTGTCCTGATCTCCTCAGTTCTGGTTTGTGCGCTCAGCGCTACTTTGCGCTGAGGCGTTATAACGAAAGCATTGTTTGTGGCTGTCAGATCTGCACCGGCTCTGTGCGCCACAATCTCCTATTGGAGTCAGTCCTCCCCTCCACTATACTAGGGATAGCCTGTTTCCTGGTGCTAGTGTGTGTACCTCCTCCACGCCAGCTCATGCGTTGCATGCTGACTGTGGAGAATACACCACCAAGCCTTACATTATGAAAACCCCATTACCAATCCCCATTGTGGGGGGGATTCCCAGAAAGTATGACACTGTTAATTATGGTTCCTGTTCCTTTAAGAAATTTGAAGAACTTAGCTCTGAAACAGAAAATGAGTTTTTCTCTGAATGTGCCAGGTTCCTGACCAATCCTGATCTCCAAGCGACTCCTGTTTCAACCTGGGCACTCCAACTAAGTTATATTTTGTTTAAAGGGGAATTATTCCAGTGGGCATTTGATGTTCTCAATCATTCCGATTTGAAAGAGAGACCACTGGAATTTCTAGCGTTTGTGATCCATAACTGGTTGCGCATAGATCCATTGCCTTTTCCTCTAAATGAACTCCTGGCAGCAGGCCAATCAGCTGCTCCTTCAATTGCTTGCAAGAATGAGCAGCAAGCAGAAAGTGTTACTGATAATTTTCCTGCAGCTTTGAATAAATCACCAAAAACCGCAAGGTCAAAGGCAAAACGCAAACGTTCTAAGAAACGTGTCCAATCTGCAGAATCGTTATCCTTAGCGACTGAGACCTATAATGAGATTCTGCCATTAACAGATAATGAAATGCAATTGTCTTTCAGGGGAGTTAAATGGACTTATGAAACTACTAATGAACTTTCCTCCCTGGCTAGGGAAAATAAAGATTTTTGTTTAAAAGAATTATCTGAGTATGATTATGATGAGATATTACAGAGTATTGAACAAATCAACTTATTTGTGAACCAAGGGAAGTTTGCATACACTACAGTTCAACACTTGCTACAGGTATTAGAGATTCTTAAGAATAAGGAATCTGCCAATCACCTGCTAATTAACCCTATACATGTGCCTGCCACAATCATATCTGCAAACCATGATCTGCCTGTTAAGTATGCTTGGAATCCTCCATTTGAGAAAGGAGAGATGGAAGCTCTGGTCAATGAATGGAAGAATGATTCAAGTTCATTTTGTCAATTTTACAGTGCAAAAAGTGAATTGGTATTGAATGCATGCATTAAGTCTGCCTATAACCTAATAAAGTTCAACTCCTGTCAGATCCAGCAGATGCGCAAACATTGTGTCTTGATCTTCCTGTTTCTACACCTCGCTCTAGTTTCGTGAATAGCTCAGAGCATCTGCTATGTGAACCTGAAATCGCAGAATTATTACCTTGTTCAGAAAATTTTCCAATAAATTTGCCCTGTACCATGAATTGTGCAGTAGATCTCTCCAATGAAACTCAGGTCACAGAATCATTATGCTGTCCAGCAGGTGCTTCCATGGTTTTGCCCTGCAATATGGACTGTTCAGTGATCCTGTCCAGTGAAGCTGTGGTCGCAGAGTCTTATGCTTCACCCAGTATTTTGGATACTTTAAACCCTCTAGCAGAGGAGGCTGAAGCACTGCTTACCTCAGTTGGTGTTGCAGTAATATTCACTGGTCTAGCAGCTGTTTTGGAATTACAGTCTGCTCTAATAAAACTTGATGAATTTCTGCCCAGCAAAGCAGAAGCCATTGAAATATTGTCCTCGTCAGCAAGTGTGTCAGATACCTTGCCCTGTACACAGTCTGATTTAACCAATGTTGTTGAGTCCCTCTCCAGTGTTGTAACAGCCGAGGAACTCCAGCCCTGTCCTCTGAATGTTTCAGAAGTCTTGCCCTGTAACATGGATAATTCTGATTCTCTGGTCAAAATAATAGAAATCTCAGAATTTCAGTCCGGTCTGATGAGTGTTCCTGAAACCCAGCCCTGTATCCTGAAAGATTCTAGTTCTCTGGCCGCTGTGGCAGAGGTTCCAGAGTCCCCTTCCTGTCCAGGGAATTCCTCAGTTTTGCCTAGTCCAGTGGGGGCTGCTGCAATACTGACTTGTTCTGCAGCGCCTCATGAGCTCCAATCCAGTGTATTAAATGAGTCTCTGTCCAGTCCAGAGGTAGTTCTGGAGTCCCTATCTGGTTCAGTGCATACATCAGAAGATTTGTCCTGTCTTGTTAGTGCCCCTGAATCTGATTTGTTACTGACTTTGCTGGAATCAGCGACATCTAAGTCTGATCCAGCATTCTCGTGTAAAAGTCCAGTAGTTGCGAAGTTTAGTCATGATGATTTTTTTTTGGCCAGTCCTGGTTTTGGTCCTGTCTTGGCTGACCCTGAGGCTCACAGTTCCTTGACATGCCCGGAGGTTTCTCTTGTGCCGGTGTGCCCAGATGTTCTTTGTGTGCCAGAATGCCCAAGTGTGTCTAAGGTGTTAGCGTGCTCTGATGCTTCCTTAGTGGGAACACGTTCTGATGTTGCCAGTCTGCCTGCATGCCCAGAGATGGTTCTGGTCCCTGAAAGCCCTGATATTGATGTTTGTCCTTGTGGCCCTGACTCGGGAATTGCCCTAGGTTCCATAGGGGTTCTTGATAGTTCTCCATGTGAGCCTAAGGGGCATTCTGACCTATGGGGATCTCTTTGGAGCTTCAAGGTGTTCTGGGAGGTCTCTGAGAAAACTTGTCCTGGTGCCTTGGACTGGTTCAACAGTGGGTTTTGTGTTGGTAAAGACAGTACCGGTGGGCATTGCAAAGGCTTTGGCGTTTCTGAACGGTTCCTGGAAGGCGGTGGGTATCGCTCAGGAAATTTCGGAGGGCTTTCTTCTGGAAATCATGGTTCTGATGGGTGTCACACTGGGGCTTGTGGTACTGATGTGCGTGGTTCTGTAGGTTCTGGTTCTGATGGGTCCAGTCTTGTGGGGACTGATTCTGGAATTCGGTCTTGCCGGGCTGTCCCGGTCATCATGAATTATCAGTCAGACTGTTTTGTTGGGAATTTCGGTTTTGAAAAGCGTCTGGAATCCGCTTTTAAAGGCGGGGGTACTGTAATGATCGCTGCTGCAGCAGCTATTACTGGAAGTAGTAGTGCTGCAGCTCAGGCAGTTCTGATCTATTTCCATGCAAGTTGCATAGCTTTGTCTGTCTTTCCCTGCTGTCAGCTTGTGACTGATTATCATTCACCTGTGTGGGAATCTGCATGTCTGCTCCCATTGGATGACCTCAGTATAAAGATCTGCTTCCTGCAGGGTTTCCTTGGGTTTTCATAGCTTCAGTGTAAGCCAGTCTTGCTGTCGCTTTAGCCCCCGATCGTGTTTCTTGTTATAAAGATACTTTGCTGGTCTTTGCATCATATATTGGTTCATTGCCAATATATATGCATACCAGCACGTTTATTATTTTCCTTGTATTTGTGTTACGTTAATACATCAGTGTCGCTGATGTATACGTACACGAACTGTTTATATCCTGTGTGCAGTTAGTCAGCTTCCAGCACGTTTTGGTAGGTTGCGCGTACCGTGACCACCCGTGCTGAGGTAGTTACCCTGCTCCTGGTTCTGTTTGTGGATTGCGTTCATCTCTGCGAAGAGATAACGAATCCTTCTGAATCCTGTTCTGTTACCGTTTGTGGATTGCGTTCATCTCTGCGAAGAGATAGCGAATCCTTCTGAGTCCTGTTCCCTGTATTAATCCAGTCCTAGTCAGCGTTCCTGCTTATGTCATATATCGGTTCATTGCCGATATATACATATGTTAGTCAGACGTTACAAATAGTTTCATTGATAGCTGTAATTGTAATACGCTAGGAAAACATACTTATTGTATATTTATCTGTGTTACGTTCATCTATCTTAATCCTGCTGTTTCCTGACTGTCCTGTCCTGTCTTTGTGAGGCACGCCATCGCCGCAGCGCATTGGCTGCCTCATTCCAGTCTGTCTGGTTTTGGACGCTTGCTGTCGCTAAGTAGCCGCTTGCTAGCAAGCGTTCATTCTGTCTACCTGTCCTGATCTCCTCAGTTCTGGTTTGTGCGCTCAGCGCTACTTTGCGCTGAGGCGTTATAACGAAAGCATTGTTTGTGGCTGTCAGATCTGCACCGGCTCTGTGCGCCACAATCTCCTATTGGAGTCAGTCCTCCCCTCCACTATACTAGGGATAGCCTGTTTCCTGGTGCTAGTGTGTGTACCTCCTCCACGCCAGCTCATGCGTTGCATGCTGACTGTGGAGAATACACCACCAAGCCTTACAGAACCAGAATCTTTCAGGATACAGGGCTGGGTTTCAGGAACACTCATCAGACCGGACTGAAATTCTGAGATTTCTATTATTTTGACCAGAGAATCAGAATTATCCATGTTACAGGGCAAGACTTCTGAAACATTCAGAGGACAGGGCTGGAGTTCCTCGGCTGTTACAACACTGGAGAGGGACTCAACAACATTGGTTAAATCAGACTGTGTACAGGGCAAGGTATCTAACACACTTGCTGACGAGGACAATATTTCAATGGCTTCTGCTTTGCTGGGCAGAAATTCATCAAGTTTTATTAGAGCAGACTGTAATTCCAAAACAGCTGCTAGACAAGTGAATATTACTGCAACATCAACTGAGGTAAGCAGTGCCTCAGACTCCTCTGCTAGAGGGTTTGAAGTATCCAAAGTACTGGGTGAAGCATAAGACTCTGCGACCACAGCTTCACTGGACAGGATCACTGAACAGTCCATATTGCAGGGCAAAACCATGGAAGCACCTGCTGGACAGCATAATGATTCTGTGACCTGAGTTTCATTGGAGAGATCTACTGCACAATTCATGGTACAAGGCAAATTTACTGGAATATTTTCTGAACAAGGTAATAATTCTGCGATTTCAGGTTCACATAGCAGATGCTCTGAGCTATTCACGAAACTAGAGCGAGTTGTAGAAACAGGAAGATCAAGACACAATGTTTGCGCATCTGAATCACCATTCATTTGTAAAATTGGAAAATTCAGATGCTGGGGTTCTGAGGTTTCTAGACAGGATTGCTGGGACTCGGAAACTGATGTAGTGCATCTATTGGCATCTGCTGGATCAGATAGGAGTTGAACTTTATTAACACAGGTAATTTCTGCAGAAGTGTTTGCAGAGGCAGGCAAGATTTTTCTGGTGTCTGTTTCACTGAACAAAGAGTCATGAGTACTGGCTAGGCTGGACTCGGAAGTCAGCAGGACCTCTGGATTCTCTGCTGAGAAATTTGCGCAGGGCAAGGTTAAGAATGTATCAGTGGCTTCTGTTTTACTGGTAAGTAACACTGAGTTATCCATGGTACAGGGTGGAATTGCAGGAACTTCAATTTCCCACAAAAAGAGCTCCGAATCACCTGCTGAATCAGCCAAAGGTGCTGAAGCAGGCGGGTCAGAACGCCAAATTTGCGAATTCGGAGTCACATAAAAATCATCCAAAATCAGTTCCCACACATCAATCAATGGAGCCACAAAGTCATACCCACAGACACCAGTTTTTATTAGGTTATAGGCAGACTTAATGCATGCATTCAATACTAATTCACTTTTTGCACTGTAAAATTGACAAAATGAACTTGAATCATTCTTCCATTCATTGACCAGAGCTTCCATCTCTCCTTTCTCAAATGGAGGATTCCAAGCATACTTAACAGGCAGATCATGGTTTGCAGATATGATTGTAGCAGGGACATATATTGGGTTAATTAGCAGGTGATTGGCAGATTCCTTATTCTTAAGAATCTCCAATACCTGTAGCAAGTGCTGAACTGTAGTGTATGCAAACTTTCCTTGCTTCACAAATAAGTTGATTTGTTCAATACTCTGTAATATCTCCTCATAATCATACTCAGATAATTCTTTTAAACAAAAATCTTTATTTTCCCTAGCCAGGGAGGAAAGTTCATTAGTAGTTTCATAAGTCCATTTAACTCCCCTGAAAGACAATTGCATTTCATTATCTGTTAATGGCAGAATCTCATTATAGGTCTCAGTCGCTAAGGATAACGACTCTGCAGATCGGACACGTTTCTTAGAACGTTTGTGTTTTGCCTTAGACCCTGCTGTTTTTGGTGATTTATTCAAGGCTGCAGGAAAATTATCAGTAACACTTTCTGCTTGCTGAACATTTTTGCAAGCAATTGAAGGAGAAGCTGATTGGCCTGCTGCCAGGAGTTCATTAAGAGGAAAAGGCAATGGATCTATGCGCAACCAGTTATGGATCACAAACGCTAGAAATTCCAGCGGTCTCTTTTTCAAATCGGAATGATTGAGAACATCAAATGCCCACTGGAATAATTCCCCTTTAAACAAAATATAACTTAGTTGGAGTGCCCAGGTTGAAACAGGAGTCGCTTGGAGATCGGGATTGGCCAGGAACCTGGCACATTCAGAGAAAAACTCATTTTCTGTTTCAGAGTTAAGTTCTTCAAATTTCTTAAAGGAACAGGAACCATAATTAACAGTATCATACTTTCTGGGAATCCCCCCCACAATGGGGATTGGTAATGGGGTTTTCATAATGTAAGGCTTGGTGGTGTATTCTCCACAGTCAGCATGCAACGCATGAGCTGGCGTGGAGGAGGTACACACACCAGCACAAGGAAACAGGCTATCCCTAGTATAGTGGAGGGGAGGACTGACTCCAATAGGAGATTGTGGCGCACAGAGCCGGTGCAGATCTGACAGCCACAAACAATGCTTTCGTTATAACGTCTCAGCGCAAAGTAGCGCTGAGCGCATAAACCAGAACTGAGGAGATCAGGACAGGTAGACAGAATGAACGCTTGCTAGCTAGCGGCTACTTAGCGACAGCAAGCGTCCAAAACAAGACAGACTGGAATGAGGCAGCCAATGCGATTGCAGCGATGGCGTGCCTCACAAAGACAGGACAGGATAGTCAGGAAATAGCAGGATCAAGATAGATGAACGTAACACAGACAAATATACAATAAGTATGTTTTCCTAGTGTATTACAATTACAGCTATCAATGAAACTATTTGTAACGTCTGACTAACATATGTATATATCGGCAATGAACCGATATATGACATAAGCAGGAACGCTGACTAGGACTGGAGTAATACAGGGAACAGGACTCAGAAGGATTCGCTATCTCTTCGCAGAGATGAACGCAATCCACAAACGGTAACAGAACAGGATTCAGAAGGATTCGTTATCTCTTCGCAGAGATGAACGCAATCCACAAACAGTAACAGAACAGGATTCAGAAGGATTCGTTATCTCTTCGCAGAGATGAACGCAATCCACAAACGGTAACAGGACAGGATTCAGAAGGATTCGTTATCTCCTCGCAGAGATGAACGCAATCCACGAACAGGACCAGGAGCAGGATACTAGCTCAGCACGGGTGCTCACGATACGCGCAAACTACCAAAACGTGCTGGAAAGCTGACTAACTGCACACAGGATATAAACAGTTCGTGTACGTATACATCAGCGACACTGATGTATCAACGTAACACGAATACAAGGAAAATAATAAACGTGCTGGTATGCATATATATGGGCAATGAACCAATATATGATGCAAAACCAGCAAAGTATCTTTTAGAACAAGAAACACGATCGGGGGCTGAAGCGACAGCAAGACAGGCTTAAACTGAAGCTATGAAAACCCGAGGAGTCCTGCAGGAAGCAGATCTTTATACTGAGGTCATCCAATGGGAGCAGACATGCAGATTCCCACACAGGTGAATGGTAATCAGTCACAAGCTGACAGCAGGGAAAGGCAGACAAAGCTATGCAGCTTGCATGGAAAGAGATCAGAACTGCCTGAGCTGCAGCACTACTACTTCCAGCAATATCTGCTGCAGCAGCGATCATTACAGTCACTGAATGTGGTGGGCCTGGCTGGCAGTGGCACTACACACAGTATGAATTACAAAAGCTGTTGCCGCAACACAAGTGCAGTAATAATGGGTATTACACAATGTGCAGCTGATACAGTTAGTCACTGAATGTGCTGGGCCTGGCTGGCAGTGGCACTGCACACAGTATAAATTAGAAAAGCTGTTGCCGCAACACAAGTGCAGTAATAATGGGTATTACACAATGTGCACCTGATATAGTTAGTCACTGAATATGGTGGGCCTGGCTGGCAGTGGCACTGCACACAGTATGAATTACAAAATCTGTTGCCGCAACACAAGTGCAGTAATGATGGGTATTACACAATGTGCAGCTGATACAGTTAGTCACTGAATGTGGTGGGCCTGGCTGTCAGTGGCACTGCACACAGTATGAATTACAAAAGCTGTCGCCGCAACACAAGTGCAGTAATAATGGGTATTACACAATGTGCAGCTGATACAGTTAGTCACTGAATGTGGTGGGCCTGGCTGGCAGTGGCACTACACACAGTATGAATTACAAAAGCTGTTGCCGCAACACAAGTGCAGTAATAATGGGTATTACACAATGTGCAGCTGACTGACACAGTGTTATGATCGCTTCTGCAGCGTTTACTGCTGACTGCACTGGTATTGCAAACCAAGCAGTTCTAATGTCATTACATGCATTTGCTTGCATAGTTTGGTTTGCACTTAAACTAGTTGCTGATTCCATCTGCAGTCGCTCTGAAGTTTATGACAGTTTAATATGCTTTTGTGTAAACAAACATTGTCTGCTGCAGTGGAGGGGCGGTCCCTTTCCTGCAGGCTGCATATCATTGTCTGCCTTTTCCTGCTATCAGCCTGTGATTAATTACCATTCACTTGTGTGGGAATCTGCAGGTCTGCTCCCATTGGATGACCTCAGTATAAAGAACTGCTTCCTGCAATGCCTCATGGGCTATCATAGTTTCAGACTCTATCTGTTACTCTGCTCGTGCCCCACCTCGTTCCTGGTCCGTGTGGACTGCGCTGACTCCTGCGAAGGGGTCAGCGAGTCCTCCTAGTTCTGCTCTTGTTCTAGAAGTTGTTACTTGCTTGTGTTGTGTCATATATTGGTTCATCGCCAATATATACGCATACTTGCGCATTTTGTTATTTTCCTTGTATCCGTGTTACGTTGATATATCAGTGTTGCTGATATATACGTACACGAACTGTTTATTTCCTGTGTTCAGTTAGTCAGTTTTCCAGCACGTTTTGGTAGTTTGCGCGTATCGTGAACACCCGTGCTGAGCTAGTTATCCTGTTCCTGGTCCTGTTTGTGGATTGCGTTCATCTCTGCGAAGAGATAACGAATCCTTCTGAATCCTGTTCCTGGTCCTGTTTGTGGATTGCGTTCATCTCTGCGAAGAGATAGCGAATCCTTCTGAGTCCTGTTCCCTGTATTACTTCAGTCTTAGTCAGAGTTCCTGCTTATGTCATATATCGGTTCATTGCCAATATATACATATGTTAGTCAGACGTTACGAATAGTTTCATTGATAGCTGTAATTGTAATACGCTAGGAAAACATACTTATTGTATATTTATCTGTGTTACGTTCATCTATCTCGATCCTGCTATTTCCTGTCTCTCCTGTCCTGTCTTTGTGAGGCACGCCATCGCCGCAACGCATTGGCTGCCTCATTCCAGTCTGTCTGGTTTTGGACGCTTGCTGTCGCTAAGTAATCGCTAGCTGGCAAGCGTTCATTCTGTCTACCTGTCCTGATCTCCTCAGTCCTGGTTTATGCGCTCAGCGCTACTTTGCGCTGAGACGTTATTACGAAAGTGTTTGTGGCTGTTCAGATCTGCACCGGCTCTGTGCACCACAATCTCCTATTGGAGTCAGTCCTCTCCTCCACTAAACTGGGGATATCCTGATCCCTTGTGCTGGTGTGTGTACCTCCTTCACGTCAGCTTATGTGTTGTATGCTGACTGTGGAGATTACACCCCCAAGCTTAACATTATGATAGCCCCATTACCAATCCCCATTGTGGGGGGGGTTCCCAGCAAAAATGACACTGTTTGTTATGGTTCCTGTTCCTTTAAGAAATTTGAGAAGCTCAATTCTGAAACAGAAAATGAGTTTTTTTCTGAATGTGCCAGGTTCCTGGCCAATCCTGAGCTCCAGGCTACTCCTGTTTCAACGTGGGCCCCCCAGCTAGTTTATGTTTTATTTAAGGGAAGATTGTTTCAGTGGGCCTACGATGTCTTGGATCATACCAATTTAAAAGAAAGACCACTAGAATTTCTAGCGTTTGTGATCCATAACTGGCTGCGCAAAACCGATTTGCCTAGCCCTTTTGATAAGCTCCTGGCAGCTTGTCAATCAGCTGCTCCTTCTACTGCCTACAAAAATAATCAACAAGCAGATAATTGTTCTGATAACTTTTCTTCTGCTAAGGCAGCAGGGTCTAAAGCCAAACGTAAACGCTCCAAAAGAAAAGCGTTACAATCAGCGGAGTCGTTGCCCTTGGCGACTGCGCATCAGATCTGTAACGAGACTCCACCATTAGCAGATAATGAAATTCAGTCACCATTCAGGGGAGTCAAATGGACCTATGAAACTACTAATGAACTTTCATTGCTAGCCAGGGAAAATAAAGGTTCTTGTTTAAATGAATTATCTGAATATGATTATGAAGATATATTACAGAGTATTGAACAGATCAATTTATTCGTGCAGCAAGGGAAATTTGCATACACTACAGTTCAATACTTGCTACAGGTATTGGAGATCCTTAGGAATAAGAAATCGGCCAATCACCTGCTAAATAACCCAATGTATGTTTCTGCCACTAACACATTTGCAAACTATGATCAGCCGGAATGCTCAGCTGTTAAATATGCATGGGATCCTCCATTTGAGAAAGGAGAGATGGAAGCTCTGGTCTATGAATGGAAGAAAGATGCAAGTTCATTTTGTCAGTTTTACAGTGCAAAAAGTGAATTAGTATTGAATGCATGCATTAAGTCTGCTTATAACCTAATAAAAACTGGTGTGTGTGGGTATGACTTTGTGGCTCCATTGATCGATGTGTGGAGAATGATTCGGGACGATTTTTATGCAATTCAATCAGTTGATACCAGGGAAGACACACTGACAAGTGGAGATTGTTCCACTTCCTCAGTTCCTGAGGACTCGCCTGCTTCAGCACCTTTGGCTGATTCAGCGAGTGATTCTGAGCTCCTTTTGTGTGAAATTGAAGTTCCTGTAATTCCACCCTGTACCATGGATAACTCAGTGTTACTTCCCAGTAAGACAGAAATTACTAATACTTCCTTAATCTTGCCCTGCACAAATTTCTCAGCAGAGGACCCAGAGGTCCTGCTGACTTTCGAGTCCAGCCTAGCCAGTACTCATGACTCTTTGTTTAGTGAAACAGACACCAGAAAAATCTTGCCCGTCTCTGCAAACACTTCTGCAGAAATTACCTGTGTTAATAAAGTTCAACTCCTGTCTGATCCAGCAGATGCCAATAGATGCACTACATCAGTTTCCGAGTCCCAGCAATCCTGTCTAGTAAACTCAGAACCCCAGCATCTGAATTTTCCAATTTTACAAATGAATGGTGATTCAGATGCGCAAACATTGTGTCTTGATCTTCCTGTTTCTACACCTCGCTCTAGTTTCGTGAATAGCTCAGAGCATCTGTTATGTGAACCTGAAATCACAGAATTATTACCTTGTTCAGAAAATTTTCCAATAAATTTGCCCTGTACCATGAATTGTGCAGTAGATCTCTCCAATGAAACTCAGGTCACAGAATCATTATGCTGTCCAGCAGGTGCTTCCATGGTTTTGCCCTGCAATATGGACTGTTCAGTGATCCTGTCCAGTGAAGCTGTGGTCGCAGAGTCTTATGCTTCACCCAGTACTTTGGATACTTTAAACCCTTTAGCAGAGGAGGCTGAAGCACTGCTTACCTCAGTTGGTGTTGCAGTAATATTCACTTGTCTAGCAGCTGTTTTGGAATTACAGTCTGCTCTAATAAAACTTGATGAATTTCTGCCCAGCGAAGCAGAAGCCATTGAAATATTGTCCTCGTCAGCAAGTGTGTTAGATACCTTGCCCTGTACACAGTCTGATTTAACCAATGTTGTTGAGTCCCTCTCCAGTGTTGTAACAGCCGAGGAACTCCAGCCCTGTCCTCTGAATGTTTCAAAAGTCTTGCCCTGTAACATGGATAATTCTGACTCGCTGGAAAAAATAATAGAAATCTCAGAATTTCAGTCCGGGTTAATGAGTGTTTCTGAAACCCAGCCCTGTATCCTGGAAAATTCTGGTTCTCTGGCCGGTGTGGCAGAAGTTCCAGAGCCCCCTTCCTGTCCAGTGAGTTACTCAGTTTTGCCTAGTTCAGTGGGGATTGCTGCAATATTGACTTGTTTTGCAGCCCTTCATGAGCTCCAGTCCAGTGTATTTGATGAGTCTCTGTCTAGTCCAGAAGAAGCTATGGGAACCCTGTCTAGTTCAGTGCATACATCAGAAGATTTGCCCTGTCTTGTAAATGCCCCTGAACATGATTTGTTAATAACCCTGCTGGAATCAGCGACATCTAAGTCTGATCCTGCAGTTTTTAGTGAGAATCCAGTAACTATGAAGTCTAGTCATGATGAATTTTTTTTGCCCAGTTCTGGTTTCGGTCCTGTCTTGACTGACTTTGAGGTTCGCAGTTCCTTGACATGCCCAGAGGTTTCTCTTGTGCCGGTGTGCCCAGATGTGCTTCGTATGCCAGACTGCCCAGATGTGTCTGTGTTAGCGTGCTCACGTGCTTCCCTAGTGGAGACATGTTCTGATGTTGCCGGTTGGCCTGCATGCCCGGAGATGGTTCTGGTCCCTAAAAGCCCTGATCTTGATGTTTGTCCTTGTGACCCTGACTCTGGAGTTGCCCTGGGTTCCATAGGGGTTCTTGATAGTTCTCCATGTGAGCCTAAGGGGCGTTCTGACCTGTGGGGATCTCTTTGGAGCTTCCAAGTGTTCTGGGAGATCTCTGAGGAAACTTGTCCTGGTACCTTGGACTGGTTCAACGGTGGGTTTTGTGTTGGTAGGGACAGTTCCGGTGGGCATTGCAAAGGCTTTGGCGTTTTTGGACAGTCCTTGGAAGGCGGTGGGTATCGCGCAGAGAGTTTCTTGGGGTTGTTTTCTGGAAGTCGTGGTTCTGATGGGTGTCACACTGAGGCTTGTAGTGCTGACGGGCATGGTTCGGTAGGTTCTGGTTCCAATTGGTCTAGTTTTGGTGAGACTGATTCGGGAATTTGGTTTTGTCGGACGGATCCGACCTTCATGAATTTTCAGTCAGATCAGTTTGCTGGATTTCCCACTTCTGATTTTTTGGTTTGGGTGGTTCAGGAGAAATATGTCAGTTTTCATAGGCGTCCAGAGGCCGCGTTTAAGGGAGGGGGTACTGTTATGATCGCTTCTGCAGCGTTTACTGCTGACTGCACTGGTATTGCAAACCAAGCAGTTCTAATGTCATTACATGCATTTGCTTGCATAGTTTGGTTTGCACTTAAACTAGTTGCTGATTCCATCTGCAGTCGCTCTGAAGTTTATGACAGTTTAATATGCTTTTGTGTAAACAAACATTGTCTGCTGCAGTGGAGGGGCGGTCCCTTTCCTGCAGGCTGCATATCATTGTCTGCCTTTTCCTGCTATCAGCCTGTGATTAATTACCATTCACTTGTGTGGGAATCTGCAGGTCTGCTCCCATTGGATGACCTCAGTATAAAGAACTGCTTCCTGCAATGCCTCATGGGCTATCATAGTTTCAGACTCTATCTGTTACTCTGCTCGTGCCCCACCTCGTTCCTGGTCCGTGTGGACTGCGCTGACTCCTGCGAAGGGGTCAGCGAGTCCTCCTAGTTCTGCTCTTGTTCTAGAAGTTGTTACTTGCTTGTGTTGTGTCATATATTGGTTCATCGCCAATATATACGCATACTTGCGCATTTTGTTATTTTCCTTGTATCCGTGTTACGTTGATATATCAGTGTTGCTGATATATACGTACACGAACTGTTTATTTCCTGTGTTCAGTTAGTCAGTTTTCCAGCACGTTTTGGTAGTTTGCGCGTATCGTGAACACCCGTGCTGAGCTAGTTATCCTGTTCCTGGTCCTGTTTGTGGATTGCGTTCATCTCTGCGAAGAGATAACGAATCCTTCTGAATCCTGTTCCTGGTCCTGTTTGTGGATTGCGTTCATCTCTGCGAAGAGATAGCGAATCCTTCTGAGTCCTGTTCCCTGTATTACTTCAGTCTTAGTCAGAGTTCCTGCTTATGTCATCGTGGGAACCGATGACAGGTGAGTCCCTTACATTACCCCCCCCCCCAAGGAGTGGTCACTGAACACTCAGCGCCTAGTTTACCTGGATTCTTACTATGAAAGTCAGAAATCAATTCTGGAGTGTGAATCTACCGAGCAGGTACCCATGATCTCTCCTCTGGTCCGTAACCCTTCCAATCAATGAGATACTGTAAAGAATTCCTAATTTAGCGAGAATCAAGAATTCTTTCAACCTCATATTCAGGATTACTCTGAGCCATCATGGGCGGTGGTGGGGAAGTGGAGTGCATGGTATCCTTGGCAGATTGTAATAAAGAAAGGTGTTCACTACTCTAACAGAGTGAGGTAAGGAGACTCTATAGGTGACACAATTCATCTTTTCCAAAATAGGGTATGGACCAATGAAACGAGGACTTAATTTTGAGGATAGCTGGCGCAATGGAATATTTCTGGTGGAGACCCACACCAGATCTCCAGGTACAAACTCAGGTTCCTCAGAACGGTGAAGATCAGCAAATTTCTTCTGACTTTCAACAGCTTTCTCCAAGTTTCTCTTGTCCTTATTCCATGATTCAGACATAAAACCCAACCAATCCTCCAATGCCGGAAGATTGGATGATGGGGTGGATAAGGACACACACTTAGGATGTAGCCCTGTCACAATCTGGAATGGTGACATCCCAGTGGAAGAACCAACCAGATTATTAAAGGCAAACTCAGCAAATGAAATGTAGTCAGCCCAAGATTCTTGATTTTCAGATACATAACAACGTAAAAATTGCTCAAGAGTCTGGTTGGTTCTTTCAGTCTGGCCATTAGATTCAGGATGAAATCCTGAAGAAAAGGACAAAGAAATACCTAACCGTTGACAAAAGCACCTCCAAAACTGAGCTACAAACTGTACCACTCTATCAGACACAATATTCTCAGGAATGCCATGCAGACGAAAGATGTGATTGATGAAAAGTTCTGCTAATTCTTTAGCAGACGGAAGTTTAGTTAATGGTACAAAGTGAGCCATTTTGCTAAAGCAAAAGTTGAAGAGAAATCGAGAGCCCAATATGGTATAGTATGTCAAAATTGATTGGATAAATGAAATAGTGAGATGGTAATACTCACAAACACGGGTTACCACCTAGGTAACCACTCATTAGGCAGGTGAGGAGATTAGACCTGTCCTCACTCAGGATTAAGAAGTCGCTCTCTGTAGATAGGAAGAAAGGGGGTAGATCACCCCTCCACCTGGGGTGGACTCAAATATATTGGTAGGTGAACAGAGGCGCCCGAAGGATAAAAGTACATAAAATTTTTAAAAAATTGCTGGGAGGAAGTGGTGGACTCGCCTCCGTTAAAGCAGACACCAAGGACTGTAAATATATAGATATACACATTTATTGAAAATACCCCAAAGATGCAACGCGTTTCGCGGGCACAGCCCACTTCTTTAGGCAATAAGCAGGGGATAAACAACAGAGGTGCTTTGCTTGCTATAACTGAATTGCTGTTGTTTATCCCCTGCTTATTGCCTGAAGAAGTGGGCTGTGCCCGCGAAACGCGTCGCATCTTTGGGGTATTTTCAATAAATGTGTATATCTATATATTTACAGTCCTTGGTGTCTGCTTTAACGAAGGCGAGTCCACCACTTCCTCCCAGCAATTTTTTAAAAATTTTATGTACTTTTATCCTTCTGGCGCCTCTGTTCACCTACCAATACATTTTGCTAAAGCGGTCAGGGACGCTATCGAGGGGGGGGGGGACAACCAACACAACAGTGATGGGCACCAAGCCCCCAGGGGGCCTGGGCCCCCCCTTTAACACGTGGCACTTGTTTTATGTGTCACTGGGTCCCGGTCTAGTCGCTCTCCCCGTTTCTTTGCTCCGTAGTTAGAGCAGGGCTACAAGAACATGGCTGCCGATGTCCACAAATGCAGACATCGGCAGCCATGTTACTGTAGCTTTGCTCTATCAGGGAGGGCAGAGGGCTACACTGCACTTGTCTTCCTCCCTTCCCCCTGCCCCTTCTGACGGCTCACTGTTGTTTTACAGCACAACAGCAGACGTGAGGAGTGTGTCTTGCTGCAGATTTGTACTCTTTCATTTGCCTGAAGCCTTGCAGCCCTGAATCTGCAGTGTCTCACACACATGAAGTTGTCTGCAGGACACCGCTCCGCCCCCTCACTCACTCCTCTCCTCTGTTCCTCGGCTCTACCAGCCCGCAGAGTTTGAACAGGCAGCAGCTGAGTAATGAATGTGTCCACCATTTGTGCTGGAGCAACAGACAGCTACTAATGGCTCATACACACGGTGCACATCTGTCGCCACAAACATGTAGCATGCGCATGTTGCGGCGACAGGTCCCCCGTGTGTATGAGGCGCGCGCCACGAACCGTCGCCAGTCAGAGCTGTCACCAGGCGATTGACGTGGTCAATCGCCGGCAACAGCTGTCGCCGCAATTGTCACTAGTCCGCCACGCGTAGTGCGTGTGTATGTGGACTAGCGACAGCAACCCATACTCCATGAACGGAGCTTCCGGCGGGGGGGGGGGGGGGGGGGAAGGAACCTTCGGCGACAGCTTCCGCAGCATCTCTGTCCCTCTGTACGCCGTGTGTACAGCTGCTGCACAGAGGGACCTAGCGACGAACTGTCGCTGCTTTTTTTTTTTTGGTCTGTTGCCAGACTTCTGTGCCTCGTGTGTATGAGGCTTAAGAGGGAGAATAGCAGACTCCCTGCTGTGAAGGTGAGAGTTATTCATGCACCCCTGCACAGCGAGCCAGGCTATGTAGTGTCCCCGCCCGTGTCCCTTCCCTCCAATCAGCGGGGAGGGAGGGGACGCCGGCGGGGACCGGATCTATGCAGGAGGTGGGGGGAGCGGTGAGAGTGACACTACATAGGTAAACACAGCCCGCTGCGTGTCGATAGCGCGGCTGTGATTTATGGGGGCATAGCAGAGTGCAGGGGGGGGGGGCCTGGGGGACACTACATAGCAACAGAGGCTGGGCTGTATAGGCAGACCCAGCCTCTGTGTGCGGATATTCTTAGAACCCCACCTCGGGTTCTCTTTAAGATTTTTACAAAACTATTGAATAAAAGCACAGTTAAAGGAAAAGAGGCGCACTGGTATGTATAACATGGATTTAAACCAGTTTAAAATCGAAAGAGGAGAGATGGCCTCAATAATGACATTCTTGTATGAACAAACAATTTTATTTAGCACAGGCAACGCCTTTCGCGGGTCTCAGCCGCCTTATTCAGGCCAATCACAGTGCCAATTAGAAGAAAAACCAATAAACCTCAGAGGCTCTCTTTGCTATTGGTTTTTCTTCTAATTGGCACCGTGATTGGCCTGAGGAAGTGGCCAGAGCGACCACATCCAGGTCTGGCTGAACCACCCCAAGTGAGTCGGGTTCATTGTATCCGCCTGCTTCCTGTGAGTAGTATTTCAAATTTATTTTCTTCATGCTTTTCCTTTCTAACATACTACACTATTTGGGCTCCCGTTTTTGTCTCCTGTACCTTTTTTTGCCTAGGGTGTTGCGACACCTCTCTAACTTTGTATCGAATAAAAGGTTGTTTTTATGGTTTTCTGTCTGATTTTTTTCTAACATGTGATCAGATTTTTATCTAATAAAAGAAAAACATTCAATTGTTTATCTTTTCTTGATCGAAAGAGTTTTTTTTAAAATGTATTATACAATGCATTGTTTTTGCTGGGAAAAAAATGGAAAAATGGTTTTGACTGCATCACATATGCCCACCATTATATTGGAATTTGATCAGAGAGGGAACGAGTCTTGCAACATACAGCACATAAATAAATAATTCAATATATTTCAGTAGAAAATGTATTGAAGATCAATCAAACTGCAGCGTTGCACTGTTAGATGCAAGACAACACTATGGCAGCAACCACTGCTCTTACCCCACCTCCATCGGTGCAAATTTTTAAGGTGCCCATACATCAGACGATCGACCAAGAGACAGATCTCTCTCTGATCAAATCTAATTGGAAAGAGATTTGTTACCCGCCCACACATCACAGGCCGATTCCTGATCAATTTCATGCTGACATTGTTCTGGAATCAGCCTTATGACATGGCATTCCCCATTTCGACAGCCCGACCCTCCCCCCCCCCCAATGATCAATATGCCCCTCCCCCCGGTATACATTACCTGTCGTTTTCTGCCTTTGGCTCTGGGCTCCTCTGTCCATACGCGTGCCCCATGTGGTTGCCGGAGTAATGTGGGCACGTGTGTGACGTCACACATTCGCCCCCGCATGTACACCGACAACCATGTGGGGTGCTTGTATGGACGTAAAACAGCACCCAGAGCCAGCAGCAGGTGTGGACAGGTAATGTATAGTGCACTGGGCATCGAGGGAAAGCACTTTGACCATTAGGGGGGACAGGGTTTTGTCACATTCACTACTCATCCCGATATCACTAGCCGTTACTGCCGCGCACCTGATTGACCAAGACGGGCCATAATCTTGCAGCATGTCCGACCGATTAATACGACCAACTGTGGCCCAAAATTGGCAGTATCCTCGATTGTGCATGCACTTGGTGGCATCAATTTTCATCCGATTCAATTATAATAATGGAATTCAATGATTTGATTATATTCAAATCGAATGGTCGATCAGCTGCCAAGTTGCCTGAGGTATGGCCACCTTTAGTCCTGTCCAATCGATAGTTTTGATCTAAGGTCAAAATCGAATGAACATCAATTCATCAGACACATTGAGACAATCATTTTAGGCAGATTCAGCCACATTAATTAAATCCACTAATGGTGGCCATACATGGTACAATTTTTTCATACAATCTTACCATTTCTATGTAGTATAAGGGTAAATTAAGTGAATATACTGAAAGGATAATTTAGGCAGTTCCCTTATATTACATAGAAATGGTAAGATTGTATGAAAAAATTGTACCATGTATGGCCACTAGTGTTGTCCGGATCATGAACGATTCGGATCTTTGATCCGAATCTCTTTTGTGGGTCGAATCATCCGGATCATCAAAATGAACAGATTCGGATCAAAAGCGGTGGAGCCAGGAGCGGCAAGCCCCCCTCTCTCAGCGGGCACCGGGGTCCTGGAAGCAGAGCGGAGATGGATCGCTCAGTTGGAGGGGAGCCAGCCTTGCAGGGACAGGTAGTTGGGAGAGGGGACATGGGTGCCACTGCCAGATATGTGTGGAGCACACTACTGGCTGCAATGTGCTGCTGATTATAGGCTGTCTGTACGGGCTGGTTCAGACGGACGCTTGCAGAGCGTTCACAGCCAGCGTTCGGGGCTTGGTGTTAAACGCTCCCATTCAAGTGAATGTACCAAGCTTTCAAGCGCGTTTGCACAAACGTGGCGTTCGGGTCCCGATTTTCCCTGGCGTTCAAGGAGCCCCTGGAAGCTACTTGTAGCTTCCAGGGGCGGTTAACCGCGACGGCTAATGTCCCTCTAGGGGAAGAAAAAACGCAACCGCATCCGAACGCAACACGAACGCTGCTGAAAGCCCGCAACCGCGACGCCAACGAACGCGACGCCTCCAAATGTCCGTCTGAACCAGCCCATAGTTGTGAACAAATGGGAAACTTTTGGCTGAGAAGCACAGCTCAGTAACTCTGCAGACAGAGTGCTGGGCTAAATGAATGACAGGACAGGCACTGTGATTGCTGTGCAATATGACCCTCCTGCACTCTGCTCTAAACAGCTGCACTTATCTTCTCCCTAAATGTATGATGTGTTCGAGGTGAGAAAAGGGGAATGCTTTCTTTCACTGTGAGACGTTTGCATTCAGAGTATACAGATGAACATATAGGTGAAATATATGTAAAGCATATGATTGCAATTGGGTATTGTGTGCAAAAAAAAAAACATTTCTGCTCTCTGCTCACCCCTCTTCGTTCACCTCCTCCCTTCTGTTCACTCCCTGCCCGTCTCTGTCCACCATCCCCCTTTCTCTATCTGTCCACCCCCCTCCCCTTCTCTGTCCGTCCATCTCCCCTCCCCTTCTCTGTCTGTCCACTGCAGGAAAAGTCCTGTCCTGCTAGTCATTTCACCCCTTCGAATGCTTCCCTAGTAAAATGAACCGAGAATCATCCGAATCATTGAAAAGATCCGAACTTCCCATAGGAATCAAACTGGAAATTGTACAAAAGTTTTGACTCCATTTCATTTTATCTGAAGTTTGCAACCAGACCTCCTAAGCTGTCCATGGGCCCTGCAAGGTAATGTTAACCAGCATAACTGGAGACCAGTTCAGATGACTTGGCGCTGAAAGAGTTACTTATCTCTGCTGCGCCGCCAAAATACAGTAGATATAATGGAGGAAGGACTGGCTCTGACCACCCTGCCACAATTTTTACATCGAAGCACACTAAAATGTCATAAAAATGTTTCGTTTTTTAAAAATGCAGTACTTTAGGCTACTAGGTCTGCTAAATAAAATCTTACTGAATGCCTGTCTGCTTTCGCACTGTACAATTCCCTATCATCTACTAGTGTTGTCCGGATCATGAACGATTCGGATCTTTGATCCGAATCTATTTAATGAGTCGATCATCCGAATCATCAAAATGAACGATTCGGATCGCAAAAGGGGCGGGGCCAGGAGCGACACGCCCCCTCTCAGCGGGCAGCGGGGTCCTGGAAGCAGAGCTGAGATGGATCGCTCTGTTGGGTGGAAGCCAGCCGTGCAGGGAGACAGGTAGAGAGGACATGGGTGCCAATGCCAGATATGTGTAGAGCACACATACTGGCTATAACGTGCTGCTCATTACAGGCTGTCTGTTCCGTAGTGCTGCACAGTGATCACATGGGAAGCTTTTGGCTCAGCACAGCTCAGTAACTTTGCAGCCACTGTGATTGCAAGCGCAATATGATCCTCCTCCACTCGGCACTAAACAGCTGCACTTATCTTCTGGGAATGCTTTCCTTCACTGTGTGACGTTTGCATGGAAAGTACACAGATGAACATGCAGGTGAAATACATGTAGCATATGATTGCAGCATGTAGGTATTGTGTGCACAAACACTTCTGCTCTCTGCTCGTCCCTCCTCCCTTCTCTGTCCACTCCCTGCCCTCTGTCCATCTTCTCCCCTTCTCTCTGTGTGTCCACCCCCCTCCCCTTCTCCTGTCCACAGCAGGGAAAGACCTGTCCTGCTAGTCATCTCACCCCGAATGCTTCGGTAGTAAAATGATCCGAGATTCGGATCAAAGATCCGGATCTTTTCAATGATCCGATTCGAATCATCCGGATCATTGAAAAGATCCGAACTTCCCATCTCCATCATCTACTGTCTGCTACTGCTACGAACGAACCGTCAATGTAACAAGACATTAGTTTGCACAATGCACATGCACACGCCCAGCACATAACGAGCATGCGCAAGACTTCACAGGAAGTGGGAGGAGATATATCCAAAGCTGGTTGGCACTTTGAAAAAGACAACCAGCATATGGATGCTCGTAATATGAAGCAGGAAGAAACTGATACGGTGTACACGGTATTTGCGACGGCTTTTACTATGAGAAGTATATGAGCGCAATATAAGAGGTAATGACTTTGCTACGTTTTTCCAAGCTAGCGAGCACTTTAAAATCAACGTTTCCAACCACCTTATTAGGTGCAGTCTGTCAAGTTGTGCAACAATCTTTCTGTGAAAATTCAGTTTTATCTGCTTGTATGCTACCTATGGAAACTTCTTGGGGTTTATTTTCCTCTCTATCCCTCTCTCTCTATTTTTGTGGTAGCTTATATGAAATGTTATTTTTTTTTTCGTTAGCAGTCTATGGACTTCCAAGCCGTTTTTTTTCTTTATATTCATATTACAAATCTAAACCATGCGTTGCTTACATGTAATATAACAAATATTGTGCCTGTTTCTAAGTTGTGTGTGTGTGTGTGTGTTTGTACTTCCTTTGAGAAATGATTGCTACCTCTTGTATGAAGTAAAGGAAAACATTGGAGATTTCAGCGCAGCCATAGGCCACAATAGCAATTACTGCTAAAGCAGCGCTCAGATAGTAATTTGGGCGCCATCAAAAGATGGCCCCCAAATTACTTTAGAAACAGCGCAATACCAGGGCTGGCCCTAGACTTTTTGCCGCCTGAGGCAAATTTTGAAAACAATTATTGCTGCCGCAACCCACAAGCCCCCTCCCCCCCCCCCCCCCCCCCCGAGCTGGAGGGGTAGCGGGCAGGACGGGGGTATTGGGCCTAGCGGCGGGGAGGAAGTGACGTCAGTGGAGCGCACGCTGAAACGAGGAAGAGGTGAGTGATCCCGCCCGTTGCCTCTTACAATGCAGCCAGCGACGTAACTCTTTAAAGCAGGAGGGGAGCGGAGGACGGGGGACCCAGACGAGGGAGGGAGGGTCCGACCCCCCTCCCCGCCACTAGGCCCAATACCCCCGTCCTGCCCGCTACCCCTCCAGCTCGGGCGGCCCCCCCACACCCACGGGGCAGGTGCCGCCCCCCCAGAAGTGCCGCCTGAGGCAAATGTTTCACCCCGCCTCATGGGCGGGCCGGCCCTGGCAATAGCGGTACTTATCTGTTAGCCGGGCGCATCCGGCAGGTGGCGACCAAAACTCCACCAGAGTTACATCTTTCCCTACTATCCATGGCGGCCTGGAGGGGGAATAGTAATTAGCGCCACCTGCCGGATGCGCCCGCCTAACGGATAAGTACCCAATAGCTGCAGGCCGAATTACGTCTCTTTCCCCCTGGGTCCATAGAGTTCTGGAGAGGGAATAGTAATTAATGCTATGATTAAGGACGGTTAGTCCGAAACATGTCAGCTTTTGATGCGTGCCTTGGCTTGGATATGTTCGTTTAATAAAGGTATACTCTTCTGACAAGTGCGGACCCCTTTCATCTTTCCTGGAATCTTGAATTTGCTGACCAGGTTGAGCACTGTCTGAATTGTGTGTGGGATAGAGTGGTGTTCACCTTGTCCAGTTTCAGTAATTAACACTGCTGGGACTTGTGCAGGAGCAGGTTGAGCCATTTTTCATCTTCACCCTGTGCCCAAATTTCCCTGCAGCTGTGTATGAATTAGCTGTGTATGTCTCTCATTCCAGCGTCGTGACCCAGAGGTCATGAAAGTGAAAGTGGGCCATTGCGGACCACTGGAGCGGCGGTTTTCGAGGCAACCGAGGCAACCTGATCCACTCAGCCCCCTGGAACAACAAAAGTTTGCTTTCCTAAAACAGAAAGAATTTGCGATAATTCAGGTTGGAGTGAGCTCGAGATGTCTCCCAGGCACCACTGCTGAATATATGCAAATTAACCATTGTACCCTTAGAAGCTAAACACACCTCCAGAACCGCTGGAATGCAATGATGTGTCAGCTTGTTAATATGTACAGAGCCAAAATAATCCAACATGCATACAGACTGTTTCGGATTGTTTGATCCTCATCAGTGCATGGCATGGATTAATTTGGCTCTATGGATTAGGGCTTGTAAATCCGAGAGGCACAGACTAACCAGCAAGCTCATGGTGACCCAGAACTCATTGGGGTGTGTAAGGGACTACAATGGTCCTAAAAGCCCCCTTACATCCTAGTAAGGGGGCTTTTAGGACCATTGTAGTCCCTTACACACCCCAATGAGTTCTGGGTCACCATGAGCTTGCTGGTTAGTCTGTGCCTCTCGGATTTACAAGCCCTAATCCATAGAGCCAAATTAATCCATGCCATGCACTGATGAGGATCAAACAATCCGAAACAGTCTGTATGCATGTTGGATTATTTTGGCTCTGTACATATTAACAAGCTGACACATCATTGCATTCCAGCGGTTCTGGAGGTGTGTTTAGCTTCTAAGGGTACAATGGTTAATTTGCATATATTCAGCAGTGGTGCCTGGGAGACATCTCGAGCTCACTCCAACCTGAAAATTCTTTCTGTTTTAGGAAAGCAAACTTTTGTTTTTCTTAACATCTTAGTAAGGGGGCTTTTAGGACCATTGTAGTCCCTTACACACCCCAATGAGTTCTGAGCCCCCTGGAACAGGTAGCCTAGTTTTCCCCCCTTTTTTTTTTTATATTTCATGAACCCATCTTGGGCTTTCTTTAACCTCTTCCCGACCACCTAATGCCGATAGATTTCCGGTGGTTTCTAATGCCGATAGACGTCGGGGAAGGGGGCCAGGACCGCGTAATGACGAAAGGCGTCAAGTCCCAGGGCGGGGTTTTGTAGGGGATTGCACGCATGCCCGTTTGAATGACGGAGCTCGGCTCTGTCAGCAGTCTGCCACCAGCAATTGCCGCTGTTAGATGTCGAAACCGCCCTATATTTTCAAAGTACAGCGCTGCGATCTACAGCCGTGTCACTCTGCTGTCCCCTGAAGAGTAATAACAAAGGATTGCTCTCATAGGCTGATGCATATGAGAGACGATTGGCTGTTGAGGGCAGGGCAGTTTCTAGGCTAAAATGCACCCAGGGCGAGGATGTAAAAATTGCGCCCCCCCCTCCCCGCCCGTGGAGCCAGGTATAGGTGCCCGCAGTATAGGTTAGCCAGGTCCAGTTGCACTCAGTATAGGTAGCCAGCTATAGGTCGCCAGCTATAGGTCACCCTGGTATAGGTAGCCACGCATAGGTGCCCCAGTATAATTGCTCCAGTATAGGTTAGCCAGGTAGGTGCCTCCAGTATAGGTAGCCAGTATAGTTGCCCCCAGTATAGGTTAGATGGGTAGGTGCCCCCAGTATGGTTAGATGGGTAGGTGCCCCCAGTATGGTTAGATGGGTAGGTGCCCCCAGTATAGGTTAGATGGGTAGGTGCCCCCAGTATAGGTTAGATGGGTAGGTGCCCCCAGTATAGGTTAGATGGGTAGGTGCCCCCAGTATAGGTTAGATGGGTAGGTGCCCCCAGTATAGGTTAGATGGGTAGGTGCCCCCAGTATAGGTTAGATGGGTAGGTGCCCCCAGTATAGGTTAGATGGGTAGGTGCCCCCAGTATAGGTTAGATAGATAGGTAGGTGTCCCCCACCCCCACATAATGGAGGTCTTGGCTGGTAGTTACAATACCACCACAGACCCCCACTCAGTGCCGGTTGGCACTGACAGGCCAACAAACCTCTTAGTAAGCACCCCACCCCCAGTGGCACATGCAAGTCCTCCCAAATCCCCTCAGCCAGAGACACCCCCCCCCCCCCCCCCAAGTAATTGTCACAGACACCCTAGCATTCCCCAAATGGCCCATACAGGTCCTCCAGTTTTCTATTTATTTAATTTACTGAGAAACAAGCATGACTGATATAATTTATGCATCTCCTTTATGAAACTGAAATAGAAAATACATGCAGCTCACAATAAAACAAGTTTTGTGTGCAATACTAGACTACAATACACTAAGTTGCACAGCATTACTTTAGGTAAGATTTCCATCCATTATTGTGTACAGCATTGTGTGAGATAAGCAACCCTGCCTTGGCTGTCAGGGCTCTGCATAATGTCACACACATAGTAAGCAGAGGAATTCTGTGTCATCTGCTCCTGGCTGCAAAGGTCATATACCTCCGGAGGAGCAGACGTCACAGTCTCACAGTAATTGCACTGGTGATTTATACCTGGCTGGCTTGAAAAGAAAAATAATGCGGACATCCTGGACAGAGCAGAACGCAGCTTTTTGTCCTGTTGCTGCTTCTGCCTGGTCTTCTTAATGGAGTCAGAGGGGTCGGGCTCGGTCGGCTGGCTGCCTTACTCTCATTGGCTGGAGAAAGGCACCAGCTCAAAAACGAGAGTTACTGATTGGAGGGTGGGAGGAAAGGGAGAAAAAAAGAAGCCTAATGCTTCTCACACAGTGCAGCCGTCGGGGACCTGGCTGCTTATAGCTGCGGTGCACACGTGTGCACAGAAAATAGCGTCAGTGAGTAGTTGTTTTAATGGACGCTTGTCCCAAACGGATGGGCAGTGCCAGTACAGACAGAGCAAATGTCTTTTGTACGGATTGCCCATCCGTGTACCGTACGGACGGTTGGCAAACACTGAGCTGCTCCTTAGCAGTATCCTCCATCCTGCGCCCACCTTCGTTCACCTGCTGGCCTGCGCTCAGTGCAGTGGCACGGCCCGCACGGTGGTAGAAATGGCCCTGGTTGAGGGGAGGGTGGGGGAAAATAAAATAAACTATTTTATTAAAAAAAAAAAAAAAAAAGCCATGCATGAGCAATCAGAGCCCACCACCATAAAGGTGGCCCTACACTGGCCCGATTCGCGGCCGTTTCGACAGCAGATTCGATCCTGGGATCGAATCTGTTGCCAATCGTTCGCGGTAAACGCACCCGCCGATCCGATTTCCTCCCGAAATCGTATCGGTCCGTCGATCGCGCCGTGCGGGAAATTACCCTCGCTTGCCCGCGGGTAGGGAGCGGCCGATCCGATCAGGTATACATTACCTGAAGCTGGCTCCCGGGCATCTTCTCCGCGCTGCACGGCTCTATTCCGGCTCCATCCTGGCGCTTTGTGTCAAGGAAGTTCAAATAGAGGGCGCTCTATTTGAACTTCCTGGTCACGGAGTGACACAGGAAGCGCCGGGATGGAGCCGGAACAGAGCCGTGCAGCGCGGAGAAGATGCCCGGGAGCCAGCATCAGGTAATGTATACGGGGGGGGGGGGGGGGGGGGACATGCGGCAGGAGTAGCTCAACAGTTTGTGATCGGTTTCAGGCTGAAATCGATTCACAATCTGTTTGCAGTAAAGGCAGCCATACGATCCCTCTCTGATCAGATAGGGATCTGTCAGCTGGTCGGTCTAATGGCAAATCGACCAGTGTATGGCTACCTTCAATCTCTGTTGGTAGGCAGAAAGGGATGGGGGAGGTCCAGCCGTGTGCTAAGTTGCAGAGCACTAAATTGTAAAAAATTGCCTAGTCACTAGGGGGGGTTTAAACCTATGGTCCTGAAGTGGTTAAAACCACTAAAAAGAAAACTGGTGGAGCAGTAAGGCCAGATCCACTCTAAGCGCTTTTGGGAGCGTTTGATCAGCGATTTCCAAGCACTTTTCAAAAATAGCTCCCATTCACTTTCATTAAAATCACGGTAAAAATCACGTAAAAGTTCACAGCGATTTTAAAGAAAATGAATGCGAGTGATTTTTTAAAAACGTCAATTAGCAGCGTTTGCACTCATAAAGTGCCAGTGTTCTCCTCAGGCTCTTTTAGCCGGGTGCTCCACCCGGCTAGTTTTGGTGAGAACCCGGCTCACCTCCCCCTCTGCTGTAAGCATAGTTGTGCAGAGAAGCACCGGCGCTGCATTCTCTCATCTCTCCCCACCCAGCTATTTTTTTCATGCCACCCGGCTACTTTTTAACCACTTGCCGACCGCCCACTACCAATTGGCGGCGGCAAAGTGGCACCCCAGGACCGCATAAAGCCGATTGGCGGCACCACCTGGGGGACTAATTAGCCGGGGATCGCGCACATAAATGCGCGTGCATCCGCCGGCATTAGGCTCTGCCCACCCGCAACGTCAACCCGCCAGCCAATTAGCAGCGCCGGCGGGCTGTTAACCCCCGATCTGCCGCATACAAAGTGTATTATACAGGTTGCCGCCTCCCCTGGTGGTCCCAGTGATCGAGGGACCACAAGGGGAGGAGGCAGCTGTGCATGTAAACCCACACACACTCTGATCCTGATCGCCCACAGCACCCCTCAGACCCCCCCCCCCCCCCCCCCGATCACCCCCTCAGACCACTCCTTGTCACTATCTGTCAACGCTATATTTTAGATTCTGTCCTAAACTGCCCCCTGGGGGTTCCTGATCACCCCCCCACCCTCAGATCCTCCCCAGACACCCCCCCCCCCCATGTACCGTATACATCTATTCTTCCCTGTAATCACCCACTGATCACCTGTCAATCACCCCCTGTCACTGCTACCCATCATACCCATTAGATCAGACCCTCATCTGCCCATTGCGGGCACCCAATCACCAGCCCACACCCTCAGATCGCCTTCAGACCCCCCCCCCCCCCCCAATCACCTCCCCAGTGCATTGATTGTATCTATTCCCCCCTCTGACACCCATCAATCACCTCCTGTCACCCCCTATTACCCATCAGATCAGGCCCTAATCTGCCCCCTGCGGGCTTCTGTTTACCCGTCCAAACCCTTACCCGCCCCACCGCAGTGACAGAATTTTTTTTCTGATCACTGCAAAAAACTGTACAATAACTGTGGCGCTGTAAAGATCAGTTTTTTTTTTTTTTTTTTTTTTTATCAAAACTCAGTGACCACAGCTTTTTACTTCACAAGTACTCCCTTTTTGCTAGGTAGGTGCTCTCTTTCCTGTGTAGTCTCAGAGGAATACCCCCTAAATTTAGCAGTCCACCATGGCAAAAAAAGGGGTATTCCGCTGAAGAGGCTGCTGAGATTCTGGCCCAGTGGGGTGAGTGCAATTGGGAAGCCTCATCTGACGAATCATGCGGGTCAGAATACGAACCGGTGAACAGCAGTGGCTCTCTGCAATGACGAGGTTGAGGTCCCGGCTAGAGCCAGGCGTACCACACCCCATGTCACTGGACCGCAGGATCAGACTCGAGCAGCAGAGTGGTGCTAGCGCTGATCCGAGTTTTCTTGGTGAGGCATGCACCAGCAGCGTAGCATCTCCTGGACCTAGTACTACCGTAGACCCTGGTGAAGTGGTGAGCACCAGCATGGTAGTAGAAACTGGTTCGGTGGCACATGCATTAAGACCCGAGTCGCAGCCACCAGCAAAACAGGCCCGTACTACCCATAGTCTCCCAGAGATGCTGGCAAATCCCAATTTGCAATCCCCTGGTTCTGCCGCACCCGTACTGCCCCCTTTCACCACCCAGTCTGAAGTCCAGGTGGAGACAGATAATCTAGGATTGGCCCTAGACTTTTCATCTGTTCTGCACCGTGCATCTCTTTGACTTGATTGTGGCTGAGACCAACCGTTATGCCACACAATACGCAACTGCCAATCCGAGAAGCTACCATGCCCAGCCTTTTCGGTGGAAACCACTCCAAGTTTCCAAACTTAACTTTTTTTGGGCCTTCTCCTTAACATGGGTCTAGGCAAAAATAATATATTGCGGTCTTATTGGTCTACGCACCCAGTACATCACATGCCCTTGTTCTCTGCTGCCATGTCCAGGTCACGATTTGAGAACTTCCTGCACTTCAGTGCCAATACAACCTGTCATCTAAGAGGCCACCCTGCTTATGACCGGTTCCACAAAATTCGGCCCCTCATAGACCACCTGTCATCAAAATTTGCAGATGCTTATACCCCTGAACAGTCATTTTGAGGCATTTGGTTTACAGACTACTCCTCACAATTTTGGGCCCCTAACATACCAGGGCAGTATAGGAACCCCACAAGTGACCCCATTTTAGAAAGAAGACACCACAAGGTATTTAGTTAGGAGTATGATGAGTTCATAGAAGTTTTATTTTTTTTGTCACAAGTTAGTGGAAAATGACACTGTGGAAAAAAAATAAAAATAAAAATCAATTTCCGCTAACAACTCGTGCCAAAAAATAAAATCTATGAACTCACTATACTCCTAACCGGAATACCTTGAGGTGCTGTCTTTCTAAAATGGGGTCACTTGTGGGGTTCCTACACTGCCCTGGCATTTTAGGGGCACTAAACTGAAGAGTGGTCTGGAAATCAAATGCCTCAAAATGACCTGTGAAATCCTAAAGGTACTCATAGGACTTTGGGCCCCTTAGCGCACCTAGGCTGCAAAAAAGTGTCACACGTGGTATCGCTGTACTCAGATTACACATACGTGTGTGTGTGTGTGTGTGTGTGTGTGTGTGTAAAAAAAAAAAAAAAATTACAGAAATATTTTGCCCACCCAGCATGGGTATGTGTAAAAATACACCCCAAAACACATTATACTACTTCTCCTGAGTACGGCGATACCACATGTGACACTTTTTTGCAGCCTAGGTGCGCTAAGGGGCCCAAAGTCACCTTTAGGCTTTACAGGGGTGCTTACAATTTAGCACCCCCCAAAATGCCAGGACAGTAAACGCACCCCACAAATGACCCCATTTTGGAAAGTAGACATCCCAAAGTATTCAGAGAGGGGCATGGTGAGTCCGTTGCAGATTTCAATTTTTTTTTTTTTTTTTGTCACAAGTTAGAAATTGAAATAATTAGAAATAATTTTTTTTTGGTCAGTGTCATTTTCCGCTAACTTGTGACAAAAAATAAAATCTTCTATGAACTCACCATGCCTCCTAGTGAATACTTTGGGATGTCTTCTTCTTTTCCAAAATGGGGTCATTTGGGGGGTATTTTTACTATCCTGGAATTCTAGCGCTCATGAAACACGACAGGTGCTCCGAAAAGTCAGAGATGCTTCAAACTGGGGAAATTCACTTTTTACACCATAGTTTGTAAACGCTATAACTTTTACCCAAACAAAAAAAAAATCTGTCTATTGATCAAAGTCATGTAGCACAATAAATTTAGACCAATGTATATAGAAATTTTACTTTATTTGAAAAATGTCAGCACAGAAAGTTAAAAAACATTTTTTTTGACAAAATTCATAGTTTTTTGATGAATATAATAAAAACTAAAAATCGCAGCAGCAATCAAATGGCACCAAAAGAAAGCTGTATTAGTGACAAGAAAAGGAGGTAAAATGCATTTAGATGGTAGGTTGTATGACCGAGCAATAAACCGTTAAAGCTGCAGTGGTCTGAATGGAAAAAAGTGTCTGGTCCTTAAGGGGTTTTAAGACTACAGTCCTTAAGTGGTTAATGCCACCCGGCTGAAAAAAAATCTCTGGGGAGAACACTGAGCGCTAATCAAACGCTCCCAAAAGAGCTTATAGTGTGAATCCGGCCTACGGGCTGAAACCTACTAGGAATCACTGCATTGATTTAAACCACTTAGGGTGCGGTTCCATTGGTGCGTTGCGAATCACTTGCGGAATTCGCGTACGCGAATTTTCATGCGGATGTGAAATCGCATGCGTTATGCGAATTCGCATGCGATTTCGCACTATGCATTTTTAACCCTCTCAGTTCTTCTGATGTGCAGGAAGGAAGTTGTGACCTCAGGAAGGTCCAGTAAGGAAGTTGTGACTTTTTTTTTTCATGGATATTTGCAAATAAGAACTTCCTTCCTGTTTCTCCATTTGAGACAGTGGTTGAGTTGGTAGTGTTTTTTGTGGTGTGCAGTTAAGGATGGATTCTACTGAATTTGAAGAGGTGTTGCTGCTCTCCATGTTGAGCAACTTAATGCGGAGCATGCAGAGGATGCAGAGAAGGAGGAGGAATGCACCTCGAAGACGTCACCGTTTCTGGGTGCATCCGCTTGTTTTGGAGAGGCCTATGAAAGGCCAGTTTAGTGCTCTTTATGAAGATCTGAGGACACATCCATTGAAGTTCTTCGAGTACACACGGATGTCCATAGCATCGTAAGTACTTTAATTTACTCAATAATAAAGTAGTAATGAAGATAAATATTTTTTTTGGCCCATATAATGTATTGCTACTCATTTGGTTTTTTTTGTAAGGTTTGATGAACTACTGCAGCAGTTAGGCTCTGAACTTGGTAAACAGAATAACAGATGCCGCTCTGCTGTCATTCCGGTGGAGAGACTGTTGGTGACTCTCAGGTGATATGGTCAATTTATATATTACGAGAAGCAGACATTTAGTTGAGAAGAAAAACATAAACAATGTAAAGTTGGAATGGTACTTCCATATATTGTAACGTCAACAAAGAAAAACAAAAAAGTAAAGCAGAATGTTTGTTACATGTAAAGTGCACACATTTTTCACAACCATTCCACAACGCTTATCAAACTAAGTAACAGAAGCTTTTTGAGCATAACACTTTACTGTAATGTGCACTTTGTACCTATGATACTGTGTATATTTTGCCATTGTATTGTATTTTTATGTAACAACCGTATATGTGATGGAGTAACAGTTAAGTGGTATCACAGCAAGTATTCCTTACGGGAAGTGTTTATACATTAACATCGTAATCAAACAGCAAACGTGTCATAGAGGTTTCGCCTTTATTTTGTGCTGACAGATCTTGTGGCCCTTCTAAAGTGTGGTAGGTCCTGTGGTCAAAATGGCTGCCTTGATTTTCAACATAATTGAAAGGCCCCTCAGGTGAAGCTCTAAAACTGCTAGCTATGTGATGTTGGGGTCGTCTCATGTGAGGTTGTAACGAAGGCAATGAGGTTTGATAATCCCCTTGCTGTCTCCACATCAGCTGTGACCCTATGGAATGGGGAACAGTAGTCGGTGGTTGCTGTGTTATGTGCTTTACCTATGTACTTTTGTGCAAGGTGAATGAGGTCAACATGGAAATCAGCGTGTAATTTCGGATCATTCTGCTCAACATATGGCAGCACAGAAATTAACATTTTGAAAGGATTGTCCTCATTTGCACGTTGTCGTTCTCGATTAATTTTAAGATAATCAAAAATTTCTTTGTAAGTTTTGTCATTTCTGATTGTTGCTCCAATTCCTCGTGCATTTCCATTTCCCTTCTCCTTTGTTTACCTCGAGTTGGTCTAGTTGAATAGGAAGATGTAGAGGGTCTGGTGGGCTGTGAGGAGGCCTGCTCACAAGCAGCCTCACTAATGTCAGAGGTGGGTGCTAAAGATGTTGTACTACTCTGACTTTCCTCTGTTGTATTGGTTGGCATAAAACTGTCTTCTGTTCTGTAATAGAAATGATCACAACAATATTTATAACTGATGTAATGTTCACAAAGTAGTGTACTACATAATTTTGAACTATCTAAATATGAAGCGGTGTATATATTACCTTCGTGGCTCATAGATATACCTCAGGAAGGATAAAAGTTCATAATGTTTGTAGGTGGGCTTTGGTACCCTTCCACTTCCAACTTTTTGATTTTCTCTTGCTCCTTTTTTATTTTTATATTTTTTTTATTTTTTTTTTGTGTCTCTCACCGACCTCCATTTATTTATGTACTGTTCAACTGTAAGGGAGACAAAATAATTATATTTTTGTATTTTCCACAGGTTTCTTGCTACTGGACAATCTTATGCTGCACTTCATTTCTCATTTAGGCTGGGCAAATCAACTATATCACGCATTGTGAAAGAGACATGCATCTTGATTTGGAGGAAACTTCATAACAGATATATGCCTGTACCGGACTGTCAACAATAGGAGATAGCAATGAAGTTTTGGACCAAATGTAAATTCCCAAACTGTATTGGCGCAGTGGACGGAAAGCACATTAGGCTTGTCATGCCACCAGCTACAGGGAGTCAATACTTTAACTATAAAAAGTATTTTTCCATTGTTCTCATGGCGGTGGCCGACGCTGAGTACCGATTGATATACATAGATGTAGGCGCTTGCGGAAGTGGTAGTGATTCTCAAATTTTCAGGAACACTACTTTATTTACTCGTTTGGAGGATGGGATGCAGGACCTTCCAGCACCATGGCCAAGGACCACTAGTCCTTTATTTCCCTACACTTTCATCGGTGACGAGGCCTTTGCACTTTCAAAACACTTATTGCGCCCCTACTGTGCACGAGATATGAATTCCACCAAAAGTTACTTTAATTTGCGTCTTAACAAGGCTAGGCACATGGTGGAATGTGCATTCGGAATTCTGGCCAACAAATGGAGAGTACTGCATTCAGCTATTAATTTGAATGTGGACACTGCTGTTGGTGTGGTAAAAGCTGCGTGCATTTTGCACAACTTTGTAATTGTGCATGAGGGTAGTCCTGCAGAGGAAGAACATGCTCATCAGCCTCTACCAGGTATTTCGTGATCTGGAGGGAGGCAAAACACTGAGGCCCTTGTTAATCGAGATCTCATGGCAGCTTACTTTTTACGTAGAGAAGGACAAGTGTGAAAAATCAATGGCATGGTGAATAGTTGTGCTATAAACACTACTGCTAATAAAAATATTGTGTTGGATAAAAATGTTTGGCATTATTACATTAATATGAAAATAATATTCTTAGGTATAGAGATCCCCAGGGCACAGGTGCAGTCCATACCTCTGCAACCTCTGTTAATAGGCCACTGCTTCCCTGCATACAACAAAACATTACACACCACACTCCACTCACCGGTTTGTTTTTTTTCTTTGGTTGACAAGTCATCCCAATCCTCTGTAAAGTATGCACTTATCTCATGCCAGGTCCTTTTGCTGAGTGCCAGATCCTTATACCTGGCATCAGACTTGTCATAGAGGAAAGGATTTTCCTGCACTTTGGTAACCAGGGCCTCAATGCTGTACTCCATTGCAGAAGTTTGCCTGTCTCAAAAACGTTTCTCAATAAAGCACAAACAGGAAACAAGAGTTAAATTAGGGGGAAAAAAAATCTTTATTTGTATGCGGTTTTTTTTAATCCGAATTCGCATACGAACATTCTATGCGATTTCCTATTAAATACATTATATACGATTCGCATGCGGGTTGTGCGGTGTCCGATTTCGGATAGCTCAATTGTGCAGATTTTTCCTGCACAAGAAAAAGCAACTGTTTCCTGACAAGTGGACACTGGCTCATTAACTTTCATTTGTTATGCGAATTTGCGGGGAACGCATGCGAATTCGCGTTAGTGGAAACGTACCCTAAAGCCCACAGGGTTGTTCCCTTTTTTCTTTTTTCTTTTTTTTTCTTTTTTTTGTTTTTGCATCTGAGCAACTTTCACCTCCCATTCATTCGCCAATAACTTTCACTACTTATCACAATGAAATAATCTATATCTTGTTTTTTCTGCCACCGTTTAGGCTTTCATTGGAGGGTACATTTTGTTAAGAATTATTTTATTCTAAATCCATTTTAACAGGAAGATTAAGAAAAAAAATGGAAAAATGTCATTATTTTTGTCCATTATAGTTTTACATTAATACATGCTACTGTAATTAAAACCCATGTATTTTATTTGCCCATTTGTCCCGGTTATTACGCCATTGAAATTATGTCCCTATCACAATTTATGGCGCCGATATTTTATTTGGAAATGTGCATTTTTTTTTCGATTTGCGTCCACTATTTACAAGCCTATAATTTTAAAAATTATATTAACATACTCTCTTGACATGCATATTTAAAAATTTCAGACCCTTAGGTAACTATTTAGGTTTTTTTTGTTGTTGTTTTTTTAAATTGTAATTTTTATTATTTTGGGTAATTTTTATTTTTTTTTGGTGTGGGAAGTAAACAGCTAATTTTTAAATGTAATAGAATGTATTTATTAAAACATACATGTGGGAGGTAGCTTACTATTTGGCCACAGTCAAAGTCCTGGAAGCGTACGATCACGCTTCCAGGAAGTAGAAAGAGGATGGGGAACCTTTTTTTTTATTTTTATTTTTTTTTTTTTCTGCGGGGGACAGGGATTGATGAATGGGAAGTAAATTCCCATTCATTGATCAGGGGGCTAACGGCAGGAGCGTGCGCACCCCACACTGACAGCCGCACAGCCTATCTGGACGAACCTATTCGTCCAGATAGGCTTAAGTGGTGAAATGCTGCAAGAGCTGTGTGCAGCGATTCCTAGGCTGATTGTAACGCCGTTTCCCTTCGAAGTGTTGTACAGTAAACCGTACAGCGCTTCCAATTGGTGGTTTTTTTTGTTTGTTTTTTTTTTTAATTTAATTTTTTTTTTTTTTTAAATCTATATTCTACTTTTCAGGTGTCACGATGTCTGGTTTCTGTCCGTGGCCCCGCACCCTGATGGAGGAGGTCATATCCACTTCTCTAGGACTAATCAGAAAAGTGCCTCTGACCTCTTCTGCTAGGGGGCGGTACGACGGGCGAAAGCCAGACATCAGGTCATTCAGTAAGTATAATTAACTTAAAAGTCAAACCGTTTGGCACCCAAATTGCTGCAAAGTCGCTTTTCCCAAAGTGATTTTACAGCACTTCTTTACAAAATGCTGCATGTCCTGCGATTGCAATTCTAATTGCAAATGCACTAGTGAGTTCTCCAGCATTTACATACATTGGCAAAAATTTTTTTTTTGGAATTGCCTGTGATTGTCGGCGATCCCAAAATTTTGCCAAATGCGCTCTACTAGGTCCCAGCCTTTAGGCTACTTTCCCACCAAGACGTTGCGTTGTAAGGGACGTTATGGTCGCATAACGTGCCCCTAAAGCAACGTATGGTGGTGTTGAAGTTGGACGTCAGATTGAGCTGCGTTATGCAGCTCTCAAAGCAGCCGTTCCAGGTTAGTGATAGGAAGTCCGGATCTTTTTAAAGATTCGGATCATTTGAATCGGATCATTGAAAAGATCCGGATCTTTGAACCTAATAATTTGAATCATTTTGCTAGGGAAGCAGACTGGGTGAAATGACTAGCAGGACAGGACTTTCTCTGCACTGTACATTCTGTATGTTCCTGTTTCTTCCAGACAGACATCCACTGTGAACCGAATCTTTCATTGTGGTGATCCGGATGATTCGACTCACAAAAAAGATCCGGATAAAATGAACGATTCGTTCATGAGCCGGACAACACTACAGTTCACCACGAGTCTCTGCAGTGCAGTGAATATTAATTAGCCATGTGGCTGGCAGCAGAGGAGGAGGGGGAGACCTCCTCCAACATTACTGAGCATGTGCAAGCAGTCTAACGCTGCTTAGCTCAGTATTGCGTACAGCATGCAGCACTTTGTTTAAACGTGCTGCGTTACTATGTAACTCAATGTGTGCACTGTGAACAGCACGATTGATTTTCCAGTGCTGTGAGTTAGGCTGCGTTACTGGCTGCTGTAACGTGGGACTTTAACGTCCCACTGTGAAACAAGCCTTACTGAGAGTAGCCAATCGTAATTGTACATCTGGGCATCTATTTCACTGTAGCACCGGACAGGCTTGCTCCAGTTTTTTCTTGCACTGTTGTTTTTATCCCAGAGTGTCGTCTATATTGGCACCTAGTGTATACTTCGGATGCCGCCGAACATATATTATTAATTTATAAAGCACCAACATACTCCATAGCACTATACAAAGTAAGAAAAACAAACATGGGGTACATAATAATACAGACAATGGTATACGCTAAATATGGACCCTGGTACAAAATACAGAATTGGTGATTACAGTGACAAATGCAATATGATGAATAAAACGTATAACAGATTGTAAGATACAGAATGAATAACAATTTCCAAGACACAAAGCCCCTACTCCGCCTGTGCGCCTTTTCGGGGGCTGCCAGTGCTGGATCCCGAGGCTGAAGAGGAAGGTGGTAGCCTCATTAGGATCCAGAAGCTTCACCTCTCCAAGGTAAGTACCCGTAGGGGTAATTTTTCCTTACAGGTTTACTTTAAAGGGAACCTAAACTGAGAGGAATATGGATGTTTTCTTTTAGGCTGGTTTCACAGTGGGACGTTAAAGTCCAACGTTACAGCAGCCAGTAACGCAGCCTAACTCACAGCACTGGAAAATCAATTGTGCTGTTCAGTGCACACGTTGGGTTACATAGTAACGCAGCACGTTTAAACAAAGTGCTGCATGCTGTACGTTATACTGGGCTAAGCAGCGTTAGACTGCTTGCACATGCTCAGTAATGTTGGAGGAGGAGGTCTCCCCTCCTCCTCCGCGGCCAGCCACATGGCTAATTAATATCCACTGCACTGCAGAGGTGGTAGGACTTTATCATGAACCGGATCATGAACGAATCATTCATTTGATCCGGATCTTTTGAGAGTCGAATCATACGAATCATCACCATGAAAGATTCGGTTCACAGTGGATGTCTGTCGGGAAGAAACAGGAACATACAGAATATACAGTGCAGGGAAAGTCCTGTCCTGCTAGTCATTTCACCCAGTCTGCTTCCCTAGTAAAATGATTCAGTTCAAAGATCCGGATCTTTTCAATGATCTGATTCAAATGATCCGAATCCTTAAAAAGATCCGGACTTCCTATCACTAACCTGGAGCGGCTGCTTTGAGAGCTGCATAACGCAGCTCAATCTGACGTCCAACTTCAACATCACCATACGTTGCGTTAGGGACACGTTATGCGACCATAACGTTCCCTCTTGGTGTGTAAGTAGCCTAAAACAATACCAGTTGCCTGGCTGTCCTGCTGATCTCTTTGGCTGCAGCAGTGGATGACTCACACACCTGAAACATGCATGCAGCTAATCCAGTCTGACTTCAGTCAGAGCACCTGACTTGAGGGGCTGCGGCTAAAAGTATTAGAGAGACAGGATCAGTAGGAGAGTCAGGAAACTGGTATCCTTCTCAGTTTGGGTTCCCTTTAAAGAGAACCCGAGGCGGGGTTCTATGACTGCAATCCACATACAGAGGCTGGGTCTGTCTATACAGCCCAGCCTCTGTTGCTCTTTCAAACCCCCCTGATGCAACCAAAAAAAAAAATTATGCACAGGTGGTGGATGGTTAATGTTAGGAGTACGTAGGGAGAAGGTTATTGTGAGAGGGTGATTAAAGCGAGAGTAGATTATCGGCAGTATTACAGATATTCCACCTTCTACCCCTTGTTTTTTTGTTTTGTTTTTTGTTTTCTGATTGGTGGGTCAGGAAGGGACTGGTCATGGCATGCGAGTCGTTATGGTGATGGCACACGTGACCACACCAAAGACCCAGCCATGTCTCCATTATCAAGATCCCCCACCTTTATAAACAGTGTAACCCCTTCAGCCACTGACTGACGCAGCTTCAGCAAAACTAGTGGGGAAGCGTGTCAAGTGTCGCGGCAGCAGGAGGCTCTCATCTGACCTCCTCCTTCATTATGTAAGTATTTGGCTCATTTTGTTTATTCCTCCAGCGGCTTCCTTCACTTTGTTTCCTTCACCGTTGTGGTGGTTTTTAAGGATTCCTTCACATTGGTTGCCAGTTTCTATATTCCTTCACTGCATTTTGTTTTGGCTTGGTGTTTTGCAAATAATTTTTGTTTAAAGGGGAACTGAAGTAAGAGTTATACGAAGGCTGCCATATTTATTTCCTTTTAATCAATACCAGTTGCCTGGCAGTCCTGCTGGTCTATTTCTCTGCAGTAGTATCTGAATAACACCAAAAACAAGCATGCAGCTAGTCTTGTCCGATCTGACTTTAAGTCTGAAACACCTGATCTGCTGCATGCTTGTTCAGGGGCTATGGCTAATAGTATTAGAGGCAGAGGATAAGCAGGACTGCCAGGCAACTGGTATTGCTTAAAAGGAAATAAACATGGCAGCCTCCATATACCTCTCTCTTCAGTTCCCCTTTACATGGTGGCTGTCCATACATAATTACTTGGCTGTATATCCTAATTGGTTTCTTTGTTGACCCTTCACTGCACCGCAGATTGAGGGTACGTTTCCACTAACGCGAATTCGCATGCGTTCCCAGCATGCAAATTCGCAAAACCAATAAAAGTTAATGAGCCTGTGTCCACTTTTCAGGAAAACTGAGCGTTTTCTTGTGCAGGAAAAATCTGCACAGCAGAGGCATCTGAATTCGGACACCGCAAACACTGCATGCGATTCGCATACAATGTATTTTAATAGGGAATTCGCATGGCTGTTTTTTATGCAAGTTTTCATGCGAATTCGCATACGATTTCGCATGGAATCGATGAAAAAGCACACAGGCACTGACATGGTTAAATTCGCACACAGCATCATCCATGCGAAATCGTATGCGAATTCGCTGTAAAATTCGTATACAACCGCATGCGATTTCGCTCCTGCATGCGAATTCGTCCGCGGAGAGTCAGCTGCGATTCCCCACCGCACTAATGGAAACGCACCCTGAGTGCTATTATTTTGTTCTGTTAGTCATATGCACTATTGCACTTCATGATCTAGCTGCTATATTATATTCCTTTATTGGAAGGTTGAACTAAGGTGTTATATTTATATCCACACATGTTTATTGATCAGCTGCATTTTTATGTTTTTGCAATATAATCTGCATATAATGCTGCATAAAATCTAATATTTGCTAATTGCTTACCTTATGGTGACGTGCAATCAGGTCACAGAAATCCCTAGACTGTTTTTATTCAAAATGCTGACTACTTTATGGACAAAAGAGGTGCGCGTTTCTCAAATTGGTATAAAAACTGGTGTTTTCAATTAACAAATGCATATCTGCAGAGGTCATATTGAGATGTAAATTAATGTTATCAGTTTGTAATTACTTAACTATATATTGATGGTGCAACAGGTTTTTTTATCTGATTTCCGGTCACTTCTATGGAAATGGTAAAAAAAAACAAAAAAAACAAAACACGATCGAAAATTGTAAATTAATGTTTTTTTTTTTTTTTTTTTTTTTTTTTACCATTTCCATAGAAGTGACCGGAAATCGATTGGGAAAAATTGATGGAAATTCAGATCGGATATGTTGGAAATGATCAATCTGGCAGGTAAATCTGCCAGAAAATTGTATGGTGTGTACCTAGCATAACTTCTTCTTGTAATTTTGGTATGTTACATACTTAGCTGCTGGAAGTGGTGCAATTTGTACCATTATTTTTTTTTAGTTTTTTAAAAGGGGATAAATCTTTACAAGAAAGGTGAGGTAAGAGCTCCGCTTCTGTATGTGTTTTCCAGCATACAGAGGTCTGACTTTGTGAGAACTTCCTTAGGCTATAGCACTGGACCATGAAATCACAAAGGTGATATTTTTCAATGCTTTTTCTTCATTGTTGTAGAATTCCTTCTACTTCTGTGTCTTGCTTAGTTTCTATTTTGACAGTAGGGGTCCACTTTATGCTGCTTAGTATCTAAAACTACTACTTTCTATCTATATAAATTTTTGAATTTGTATATGCTTAGTATGGTAACTAAAACCACTCATTTCTGTTTTTTTCTTTTACTGCAGAGATTTGTATGTATATGTATTTACTTCTCTTTGCTTTAATTTAAGTGTGGTATTTTTGTTTTATGTTTTAGCTCCTGGTTGGGTAAAAGTATAATGGCTCCACTAGGTAACTGTGGTGAATCACTGTGGTCAATAAGCTTCACCTGTTAAGGTAAGACCTACTAGGTTTAAAAGTATACTTGATATTCAAATTTCTCAATATTTCTTTTTGTGCAGAGAATTTCATGAGGTGCACTCTTCAACTATTCAATGTTTGTGTATCTGTTGTCTTTTTTTTTTTTCTGTCCCGTAAAGCTCAGGTACAAGGAAAAAAAATATATATTTCAGCTGTCTCAGGTTTACGTTGTTACACAGTAGTACTATGCTCTACATATGCACTCCCCACAGAGCTGCAGGGAATCCACTGAGAATGTTGTGCACATTGAACACAGGTGTTGTCTATCACCCATGAACCTGGTTCAGGTTGTACATGAAGAATGGGTAATAGAGGAAGCATCTCCTCATTCCCCTGCAGAGTACCTGCACATCATTATTACATGTACCCACAGTTACATTGCCTGGGACCTGATAGATATTCTTTGTTCCGGTTTGTACCTTTTTTTTCAAGTACTCTTTCAAGTTTTAGTCTATGATTAAAAAAAACTCCATTCCCAGCTCCAAATGGCAATCGGATAAAATCCCTGGATCAACATCAGTTGTCACTATTTACCTAGTGGTCTAGTGGGTCTCACTCTTGCCTTGCAGTACTGGGTCCCCGGCTCAAATCCCAGCCAGGGCTCTATCTGCCAGGAGTTTGTATGTTCTTCCCATCTCTGCGTGGGTTTCCTCTGGGAACTCTGGTTTCAACCCCACATTCCAAAAACCTACAGATAAGTTAATTGGCTTCCCCTATATTGGCCCTAGACTACGATATATACACTACATGATACATACATGGACATATGACTATGGTAGGGATTAGAGTATGAGCTCCTCTAAGGGACAGTTAAGTGGTAAGACAATACTCTGTACAGCACTGCGGAAGATGTCTGCTCTATATAAATACATAATAATACGTGATTATAGCAAAGGATGTCTTTCACTGCAAGGAAAGCATCTAAGCCCACCCGAGGTGAAAATAAACGGATAAAATAAACAATTGTATCTATCCTCCTCCTTCTCCTAAAATGACTGAAGATATTCCACAGCTTTATCCTATTCTATAATTAAACCTACTTTTTAAAAATTTTTTTTTTTTTTTTGCTCAATGACACATTCATTGAAGTATGCCAGAGTCGAAAATCTATGGACTATTGACCCTTTTTATCTCTTTCCTGCTCTCAGAAGCCATTTTCTGCTAGGAGAGTGTTTTATAATTTGTAATTTCTTATCAGTGAGGGTTACTGCCACTTACATACCTGATGTTTAACTCTTTCAGGCAGAGAAGGAAAAAAAGGAACACAGCATAGTTATTTGTGTACTAGGCACTGTATATACACGTCTATCTCATGTCACCTCGGGTATCCTTTAAAAGCAGATTTAGAATTTGTCATAACTACTTCCTGTGGTAATACATTGACCATTTTAATAACTTACTGTAAAGAACCCTTTCCTAAATAAATGGCTAAAAAATGGTTTTCCCAGAATGTCTCAGGACAGCAACCCTGAGACTTGTCTCCATCCACTATTCACTGGACAGGAACTAGATTAAAAGATTTGCATAATTGGTTAGGCAGGGAACACACATAAACAGCGTCATGTCCTTACCCCATCAGTTGTTTTCCTGTCCAGCTGGATGCTAGATGAGGGGTATGGCTGGCCACCCATGCTAGTTGCAGGAGCCGCGGTTTGTGTGATCCCCTGGGTCTGCGCAGGCTAGTTGTTCTGGCGTGGGGTCATGCTGCACACTATCTGCCTCCCCTGGAATGACTGAGCGGCATCTCGGAAGGAGTTCGGCATTTCAGGAAGTCCCACCCGCGGGTCACGTGACCGGCGCCTCACGTGGCCGGAAGCAGGAATTTCCTGGCCTGGCCTGCGCTCCAGAGCGGTGTGCAGTGTGGATGTCAGCGCTCCGGCTGACTATGGAGGCAAGCTGCGGCGCATCAAGGAGCAGTAGTTCACCGGAGGTATGTAGCAAATACCTGCGATGCGGTGGGTGGGCCAGTATTTGGGTAAGCTATTTAAAGCTTGGTTTTAGTCACTCTGAGGTGTTCCGACTATGGAGGCTGCCACTGGATCTTCCTCCCAGGGCTCTGTGGAGTCGAGCTCCGTACCCTCTCTGGTATGTAACATTGTGGAAATTGTTTACATATCTACTTAAGAGGGTTGTTGGGCTTGGTCAGGCTAATGGCTGCTATTCATCTGTTTTATTTTCAGCCTAAAATGGAGAAATCGGAATCTAAATCAGACTCTAGATCTGGAACAAAGCAGGAAAGAGCTGATAAGCCTGATAAAGCTGTACAACATTCAGGTTAAAAGTCTACACATAAATCTGGGAAGAAATGTGCGGTTTGTGGAAATTATGTCATCCTCTTCTAAAATATTGTCAAGATTGTACAAAGAAAGTGGTCAGGGAGGAAACCCCTACTATGTTGAAGGAATTAAAGGGATGGATTAGATCAGAGATTTCTTCTGCTGTGCAAACTATTAAAGTCCCTGAGGTTGCAGTATCAAATGTGGATGTTATTTCTACACCTGCGGCCGCTTCTGCACCTCCTTCTGGTTCAGACCTGCCAGGTCCATCGGGTACAGCCCCTATAGATGACCCTTATTTAAAAAGAAAAGGGATGACTAGTCTGAAGAATCAGAGATGTCGGAAGGAGAGTTAGATTTCCTCTCTGGAGGAAATCCCCCTCAGAGACTGAAAAATCTGCAGATAAGACCGTTAAGAGTCAAAAATTTGCTTTTTCCACTGACTTTATGAAGAAGCTGTTAGAGGCTATGCATAAAGCTATGGGGATCACTACAGAGCAAAAGACTTTTCTCCCCTTGATCAAATGTATGAAACTCTGTCAGACCCTCAGGTTGCTTTTATACCTGTACACAGCAGTCTTAAAGGTATTATCAAGAAAGAATGGGATATTCCTGACAAAAGGGCTTTCTGGCCGAAATCATTAAATAAAAGATATCCTTATAGCCCAGATGACCAGAAGTTTTGGGGTTCTTCGCCTAAACTAGAGTTTAGGTGAAGTTTCCAGAAGGTCGGATCTTCAGTTTGTAGATTTTGATAGTCTCAAAGATCCGATTGATAAGAAAATGGATATATTCTGAGAGGGCCTGGGAGGCAGCATCTTTGAACTTTAAACCTTCTATTGCATCTACAGCGGTAGCAAGATCTTTAAAGTTGTGGTTGTTGGAGATTCAATCCCAAATCTCCTCAGGGGTTTCTAGGGAGGAAATTTTGAGCTCTTTCCAAAGATTTTGCATGCGACTAATTTGTCAGATGCAGCAGATGATTTTGTAAGGCTTACAGCAAGGACCGCGGCTCTGGTTAACTCAGCCAGAAGAGGGATCTGGGTGAAGACATGGCAAGGGGATACCTCATCTAAATCAAAATTATGAAGTATTCCTTGTGAAGGTGGTTTATTGTTTGGTACTTAGAAGAGACTCTTGAAACATCGGACGATAAGAAAAATAATTTTTTTCGCCCTAACCATTCCTTTTGTGTTTCAGGGAAAAGGGAACAAGAAAATGAAGGGAACCAAAGAAGAAAGTGGCTCCCCAACAAGTCTCAACGTTCAAAAACCAACCCCCCTCATGCCTCTTCAGGTCAACAGCCAAAACAATGAAGCCAGGATTCCAGTAGGGGGCAGACTAGCTCAATTCTACGAACAGTGGCAGACACAATTCAAAAACAGGTGGCTGTTGGACATTATTCTGCAAGATTACAAGATAGACTTTGTAGCCCCACCACCCTCTCAGTTCTTTGTAACTCCCTCCCGAAGAGTTCTGGCTAAGGCCCAAGCTCTCCAAAATGAAGTAAGATCACTGT